>NC_064855.1:79836920-80143795 GCF_024139225.1 Suncus etruscus
AATATGTATCAATGAAAACAATTGTTGCATCTTCAATGGTGTTACTAAAGCTATTATTTTAGAATTTACTGGATTATGGTTGATGCCATTTAAACCTTCTACTGACTGGATGCCTCTATGAAATCTTGATTTAGTGTGCAAACTTGTATGTGGCTGTACACTCCAGAATCTATCCATCTGGAACAATTTGATGGTTTGGCAGTTTGATAAGGTTCAGTTGTTGAGCTGGGTTGTTTTGTCTGAGGGTGTAGAGTGTGACTGCAGGCTACTGTGCCTTCAGGCAGAAAGGGGAATTTGCCTGTAAGTATTCTGAGAAGGCTCCAGAGTAATCAGCTCTGACTAGTCTCTCTGGAAAAATTCAGCAGTCATCATGTTCTGTTGGATAAGTTTGTAATGGCCTGTTTCTCTTGTCAGATTTATTTAAAAGTTATAATTATGAAGTAAAAAAGACAACTACCTCATTATCAATGAAAACAATAAAAATAAAATATAAATATAAAATTAAAAAAACGTGAAAATATAGTTATGAAATTAAGGTCTTATAAATGAGAGTAAAAATAATGATGGAAGTTTCTAGAAAATATTGTGTTTCCTTTCATTTTAGAAGATGCAGAGCATAATATTCATAAGATATGAAACTCATTTTTATAAGACATTATTTAGAGGCCAGAAATATCACTCAATTTGGAGAGCAAATGCTTAGCATATGTGAAGCCCTAAATCAGATCTTTGACATTTTGAGTGACATTAGATTTAGTCCAATGTACTCAATTACCAATCAACACTTTGATGGCAGTGCGATTTATAAAAAAAAATAAAACAAAGTTTTATTTGTTATTTTATTTTAATTATTTTTCCTTGTTTTGATTAAAATATAATTTGTAGATTAACGTGTAGGTCTAAACTGATTTACAACCTAATAAATAATAGCAAATAGGTTCAATATTTAATAATACTTGAATTTATTTGTTACTAAATTTTATTTTATATTATTACTAAGGTCTTTATTTGTAAACATACAAAGTAATTTATTGGTGAGTTTCTAGGAAGCAATGTCCTAATACAACACCCAACACTTCCAGTGACAACTTCTCTAAAGCTGAACCTGGATTAACGCCTCTATAATCAGTCAGTCAAGTTGGCCAGTGAATCAGTATAAAAGTCAAAGACACGATGCTGTGTGGGCCCTGCAGTAACAAGGAATATCATGATCATTCTGGATGTTTTAATGGTCTCAGTGGCTATCGTGATTCTGCTGACCTCCTCAGCTACAGTTGGCAATACTCAGAGGTCTGGTGGAGAAGCAGGGGACTAAGCCTGGGTCAAGGTCTCACACTGACATTTTTTTCTTTTTGTTTGTTTTCTTTCTTTCTTTACCTATTCTTTTCTTTTCTTTTCTTTTCTTTTCTTTTCTTTTTCTTTTCTTTTTTTTCTTTTCTTTCTTTTCTTTTCTTTTCTTTCTTTTCTTTTCTTTTCTTTTCTTTTTCCTTTCTTTTTTGTTTTTGCTTGTTTATTTGTTTTTGGTTTTGGGGCCATACCTGGGAATGCTCAGGGTTTACACCTGGCTTTGTGTTCAGAAATGTCACCTGACAGGCTTGGGGGACCATAGGGATTGCCTGAGTTTGAACCTGGGTCAGCTGTGTGAAAGCAAACATCCTACCCATGATGCTATCACTCGGGCCCTTCCCGTTGACCCTTGCTGCTGTTCTAAATCACAGCTAGATGATATCTTAAATATAAAAGAGCAAAAATACATTATAGGTTCTTGTAAAATTTTCCTTTGATATTTATTTATTACAGCAATCCATTAATATAATTTGGCAAATCAAAGTCACATGTGAAAATTACTCTTATGTAAAGATATTTAAATAACAGATAGTGAACAGAGTTGACATAAATTTTAAATGTCAAACTAATTAATGATTACCATAAGCATTATAAAGTAATATTCAAAATTAAATATTAAAATGTTTAATTTGTAACTGTGGAGTATTTTTAAATCTACCACTGCTGAAGTTTCCCAGCTGCTATGTTCATGTGTATTAGAAGCAGTTTAATATTATATATCATTTTTTTAGCTGCATTGCAGATTGAGAAGCACACCTCTCTTCCAACTAATGGGATTTAAGCAATGAAATAAAATCCTTACTCTAATGCTACTTTGCTTGAAATTTTTCTCTTTGAGATAATGGCTAAGTGCATCAGCTCATTGAGTGCTATTTTTACTTCCATGATTCCATGGCAACAAATGATCTTCACCTTAACCAGGGTTTCTTATATGAAGTTTCCTAAAGTAAGATAGATCTATATGTAATAACACAAATAATTAAAATTATTTATATTGGAGAATGTGTTAAAATTAAACAGTAAATATTTGAATCCATGTAGAAAAGAAAAGTTTATTAAAAAACATATACTAATATAATATATTGTTTAATGTCTGAACAAACCTAAATGAGAGTTATATGTATATGAGTTATAAGTTGGTTATAATATTCTTTATAAGTTGAGTTATAAGTTAATATGAATAACTGCTTGTTACCTATATTTATAGTTATGGAGCATATATGAAGTTTGTAAAGAAATTTTGTATATTTGAAGAATTATGTATATTAAGTATACAGAAATATAATATATTCAATATTTCTTTACATTTAAATAAATTATTGGTTAGAACACTGAAATTTTTCAATCTGAATTCAAAATTAATATAAATTTTTACACTAGAAGCCAAATATGTTCTATAATTTTTATTTTATGCCAAAATAAAGAGGTAGCAAGAGTGACTTTATATATGTATGTATGTATGTATGTATGTATGTATGTATATATATATTGGTTTGGGGGCCATACCAGGTGATGCTCATGGGTTACTCCTGGCTATGGGCTTAGAAATCGCTCCTGGCTTGGGGGAAAATATGGAAAGCCGAGAATGGGGGTGAGTTCCTGGATCAGTTGCATGCAAGGCAAACTCCCTACTGCTGCGCCATCACTCCAGCTCCAACTTTATTTTATTTTTTTGTGAAGGGAGTCACACCTTGGAACGGTCAGGGTTTACTCCTGGCTCTACGCTCAGAAATCACTCATGGCAGGCTCAGGGAACCATATGGGATGCCGGAATTTGAACCACTGTCTTTCTGCATGCAAGGCAAACACTCTACCTCCATGCTATATCTCTGGCCCCTTTTTAAATTTTTTAAATTTTTATTCTATTTTTAATGGTATATTGTTTTTATTTTATAAGTACACAGACTAAAACTAGTTGTTTAACTACTTCTTTGTTTTAATGTCACATATGTAAGATTAAATTATTGTGTATATTGCTATTTTATGTATATTTATCACATAGCTAGACATAATTTAATACATTCTTTATTGAATGTGTAATTTTTATTTACCACCATGACTATGATGCATTCTTCTTGAATATGATTATTATTTTTATTATTCTGTTACTATTTTGAATTTCTAATATATTATATAATTTAAAACATTAGCATATATTTCCAGAGGATAATATATATTTTCAGAGATCATAATGTAAATTTGCTCTCAAATTAAATTGAATAAACAGGGTTAAGGTATAGTATAGCTGATAGGGTGTTTTCCTGCATGTAGCAGAACCAGTTTTGATTCTTGGCATCAGTATGGCCCTTGAGCACTGCTAGGAATAATTGAGTATAGAGCCAGAAGTGTAGAAGTGTAGAAGCCTCAAACATCTCCAATTTATAAAATACAAGTTATAAATACAATTTCAAATACAATTTAAAATATTAAGCTGGAAGTGGTCCCAAGACACAGGCAAACAAACAAACAAACAAACAAAATAAATATTTAGTCTTGAGCCAGACAGATAGTACAAATACTAAAGCAGTTGCCTTGCAGGCAGAGATCAATTCAAAAATCAATCCAGGTGTGCTCCCAAAAATGTAAAATTAAGTAATTTTAAGTTGTAATATATATTATTAGTATTGCAGTGTTATAGAAACACTACTTGAATAATAGGTCTGGTGGACTAATACAAACAATAAAGGGTTTGATTCTGTTTGTGCTGTGCATTGAGGGACTTTTACTCAGGCTACTTTGCAGTGCTGGAAGAGTCCCATGACCACCACTGGTGTTGGTGCTTTAGGACAGCACTAAGCAATGCTCAAGAGATCATATTGTACTGGGCAATGAACCTGGTAAGGGGCATGCATAACAAACACTGTAAATTCCCCTGGCCCCAATAAATGTATTTTCTAAAATCACTGATTAGGTACACATTTAGATCTTCACAAATGCTTGTATGATATTCTGTGATTGAACTAGGCATTTTGTCATCAAGAAAGTTTTATGCCTATCTCATTGTCCTCAGTTTTATAAAATCAACATATCTCTTAATGATATTGTATATATATAAATATTTGGTTAAGAGATTCTTATTATTTTTAAATGTTCTAATGGAATATTTTTGTAATTTAATCTAATTATAATTATTAATCTAATTATATAAAATAATATTTGTTTTTGTTTTATTTTGACCACATCTGGAAATGCCCAGAGATTTTTATGATTCTATTTTCAAGAATCACTTTTGGCAGATCTTAGGGAAGCATATTTGCTGCATGGAAGACAAATTCCTTATTTGCTGCACTATCATTTTTAGCACAAGAAAAATAATTTTGATGAAAATCATGGAACTTTCCTGTTAAAATGTTTCTCTGATGTCGGTTGTCTGCTATATACAAATAAATACTGAAAAAAAGAGTAGTGTCTATTAAAGACTACACATTTATACAATTGCTTATAACTTTTTCGTTTATAGCTTTATAATTTTTAAATGTTTCAATCGTCTATTAATAAAGCATATTTTGAGTTAAAACAGTATATATTTTTATTTAAAGCATTTGATTTACAAAGTTATTCATATTGATATTTAAACACAATGGCTCTGCACCAATCACACCACAATTGTCAACCTCCCTTCATGCATTTTCCAAGAATCCATTCCATGACACTTCCAACCTTCCCTAGCCTGCCATTATAACAGGCATGTTTTTAAGTTTGGTTGTTAAAGTTTAAATTTCATGATTTCATTGTTGTTGACTCTGAGGCTTGAATAATTAGCTGTGCTCTTAAAACATTACACCAATACACTTGAGTCTCATTGGTCCTCTCCTCCATTATTTCACATCTGCTTTTCCTCCTATACTCAAAATCATTTTCTCTACTCACTATTTAATCTGGGACTAAGAATGCTCTAGACAATTCCCATTTAAACCTTTGCATTTCTTCATGAAGTTATTATAAATATCACATATATGTGATATCTTGTATTTATCCTTCTTCTGGTTTATATTTAATATGATTATTCCAGTTGCAGAGAATTGCATGATTGAATCATTATGTCCAGTTTAGCCATTTTCCATTGTGTATGTATATACAGATCACCCATGTGTATGTATATATAGATCATATTCATTATCTACTCATTTGTTTTTGGACATAAAGGTTGCTTAGCTTCAACTCTTATTTTTTGTACTGAATGCTGTACAAATGAATAGTGGTCTGCATACATTCCTTTTAATAAATATTTTTCTTTCATGAAGATAGTTAGATACCAACAATGAGATTTCTGGGTCATATGGCAGCTCAATTCTAAGTTTACTGACAACCCTCCATACTTTTTACCAGAGGGTTTAACCAGACAGTTTTCCTACCAGCAGTGGATTAGTTTCTTTTTTTAACCACATCCCTGCAACACACATTGTTCCTAGTAATTTTGACATTGCTATCTTTATTGGTATAAGATGATATATCATTGTCATCTTGATTTGTATTTCACTAATGATAAGATATGATGAGCTCTTTTCTCATATGCCTGTTGGATGTGTGTTGTTTTTTCTGAGAGAGGTGTCAGGACATATTCATTTTTAATGACTTACAATCAACTATTTATAAGGATATTTTTACCTTCAGTATATAAAATGTATACAATATGTGAACATGATGTACATGTACATAGTCTGGCATTAACAATCCACACATTTCTCCCATTTGTCAAGTTGAATACTGACCACCTGTTTATCCAATTTGTTCCCAAGTGAAGTCATGCAATAGAATTTGTTTTAATGATACATATTAATTAATCATTATATACACCACAGTTTGCAAGAAGGTGTTAATTAGAATATATCCAAGCTGCCAAAATAAATTAAAATGAAACATGGGAAAAATAACAATTAATGAGTCACTCATTTTAAAATTATTAGGATCCTAAGAAATTTATTAAAATTATGTAATATCTTAAAAAGAGTTTGAAAATAATAAATTGTGTAGAAATATATAAAATGCCTTACATCCAAGTATTTCAATTGATATGATTAGTATGAATTCAAAATGCTATAAGAGTTGCTTTTCCTTAATATTAGATGAACATGTTTAAAATTATATTCTTAAATTTTATTCATTTATTTTCACATTTTGCTGTTTATTTTAAAAATTAACTCCAACTCCTCTTTAGTATTCTCTATCTTCTTAATAAAGTATTATTTTTTTATCAAATCTATTATGTTCTTTAGAGGCTACTTCTTTTGTGGGAAATATTTAATTTCCAGTTAAATATAATGCATAAATCATACAAATTTAAGATTTTCATATACATACCTAATTAAAGACTCTTCTTAAGAAGGAATACTTGAACTTAGTTTCTGTCTCAAAATTGTTATTTATTTTTTGAAAAATACTCTTTTTTTTAGGAAATTAAATAAATATATTTATTTATTTTTCTTTTCATAATATCTTTATTTAAGCACCATAATTACAAATATGATTGTAGTTGGGTTGCAGTCATAAAAAGAACACCCTCATTCACGGGGCAGCATTCTACCACCAATGTCCCCCATCTCCCTCCTTCTCCACCCCCTGCCTGCATTGGAGACATGCATTCTATTTCTCTCACTTATTCACATTGTCAATATATTTGTTAATATACTTATTTCTCTAACCTTACTCACCATTCCTTGTGGTGAGTTTCATGTGAGCTGGTTCTTCCAGCCCTCATCTCTATTGTCTCTGGGCATTATTACACAAATGTCTTTTATTTTTCTTAAAAGCCATAGATGAGAGAGACTATTTTTTGTCTATATCTCTCTCCGAATTATTTCACTCAGCATAATAGTTTCCAAGTCTACCCATGTGTAGGACAATTTCATGACTTCATTTCTCCTGATAGCTGCATAATATTCCATTGGTTATATATACAACAGTTTCTTTAACAATTCATCTCTTTAAAGGCATCTTGGTTGTTTCCAGATTCTGGCTATTGTAAATAGTGCTTCAATGAATATAGGTCCTAGGAAGCAATAATGAGGGACAATAAATGCAAAATGGAGCAAGGAAAACCTCTTCAACAAGTGCTTTTGGAAAAAGTGATAGCCACATGCAAAAATGTATATTCACACCTCAATCTCACACCACATACAATGGTCAAATCCAAATGGATTAAAGACCTTGATATCAGATTGAAACTATAAGATCATTAGACGAACACATAGGTAAAACACTCCATAACATCAATACTAAAGACATCTTCAAGGAGGAAACAGCACTCTCCAACCAAGTGGAAGCAGAGTTAAACAGATGAGACTATATAAAGTTGAGAATCTTCTGTACCTCAAAGGAAATAGTGACTAGGATACAAAAGCCACCCATAGAATGGAGGAAACTTCACCCAAACCCATCAGATGAGGGGCAAATATCTAAGATATGCAAGATACTGACAGAAATTAACAAGAAAAAAAATCTAATCCCATCAAACAATGAGGAAAAGAGATGAACAGACACTTTCTCAAAGAAGAAATAAAAATGGCCAAAAGGCCCATGAAAAAAATGCTCCCTAATTATCAGGGAAATGCAAAACAAAACAACAATGAGGTACACCTCACTGGCACACATAACAAAGAACCAGTGCTGGAGGGGATGTGGGAAGAATGGAACTCTCATTCACTGCAGGTGGGAATGCCATCTAGACCAGCTTTTATGGAAAACAATATGGAGATTCCTCAAATAACTGGAAATGGAGCTCCCATATGATCCAGCTATACCACTCCTAAGTACCCCAGGAACAACAACAACAAAAAAAAAACACACAATACTAAAATAAAAAATACTTTTAATTGAAGAAAAAGGCAATTTGTCCACATTCACCTTTGCTTCCACCACCAACTTGTTTTATTTTTTAATAAAATGTTTATTTAAGCACCATGATTACAAGCATGATTATAGTTGTGTTTCAGTCTGCTCAGGGTTAATTCTGTCTCCGTGCTCTGGATCTTTTCGGGAAGGTGTGGTGTCTGAAGTTTATGTAGTTCAGGAGTTCAGTCCTGGTCATCAAATGAAAGACTAGCCTCTTACCCACTCTCCTATTTGTCTGTCTTGCTCCACTAGCACTTTCTTTCTCTCTGGATATCACAGTTCTGGGTTGGTTGTAATTTTTTTTTTTCTTTTTAGTATTTTTTGTGACACACTGGGGTTTCTCCTAGCTAATGCGCTCAGACATCACTCCTGGCTTGGGGGGCATATGTGACGCTGAGGGATCAAACAGCAGGCAGTCCTAGGTTAGGGCATGCACCTACCTCTTGCGCTACTGCTCAGGGGCCCACAGTTCTGTTTTTAATGTCCTCTGAAGTGTTTTCTCATACATTTGTTTTAAGTCTTTTTAGTAAACAAACAAGTAAAATCATCCAATGTTTGCACTTTTCTGTTATTTTTTTTTCTTTTCATACTGGCTTCAAATTCTTTCTAATTTAATGTAAGTGTAAAATAGTTGTGTTCATAACTAAATAGTAATTTTTTGTATATGCACTAATTATATTCTTGAGGGAAGGTATAGATTAAAGCAAAGTGGGAGGTGGAAAAAGATGAAGATAGAAAAAAAGAACAGAATCTCTTAATGTATCTTATAATAAGCATTGAAATTGACTTATTAGTTTATAAAATAATGAGAGTTATAAGTGTATAATAAACTAGTTTGACATCTGTATATTCTAAAGTATCATTATTATCAAAAAGATAGAGTCTTTCTAATACTATATAGTGGATCTCTTTTTAAAATTTTTTAAAATATTTTTATTTAAGCACCATAATTACAAACATGTTTGTAATGGGATAGTTTTAGTTCCTTTTAAATTACCCTCTCATTCATTTTCTCCTTTAAAATCATTTGGTTTTATTTCCTATTTTGTTTAATTGGTTATTTTTATTTATTTATTATTAATGTGCAAATCAACTAACATTTATTTTATTCCTGTGACTTTTTTCAATAAGAATAATAATATCCTCAGGTTCATTATTATTGTTGAAAATATAGGAGTTCATTTTTTATTCACTTAGTAGTATCCTACTGTACATCCTCATTACTGATATGTGAATTGAGATAGGCATTTTGGGGATACTGTTTTTGGGAGGCATTCACATTCAGTAGATGCTCAATATAACTCTGAGGACCAAGTAATGTCCTGGGGACCAAACTCAGTTGTGCTGCATGTTAGGCGATTGCCCTGCACTCTGTACTATGTCTATGGCTCTCAAATATTGGCTTCTAGAAACTCAAGGTGCTTTTTGTGTTTGTGTTGTTTGAGAATGGTTAAATTGGTTTATTGGAAAGTAATAAAGAAATGAAAGAAAAACTGTCCAAGAAAGAAATTTAGTATAGCATTGAGTTCTAGAGGTGCTTCTTACACAAGTATTTATTAAAAGAAGGAATTTATTGACATGTTATTTATATTTTACTTAAAGGATTATGCCACCTCTCAAAGGAGACAAAATAACACCTGTTTTAAATATAGCCTCAAAATAGGTAGGTATTTTTATATTTGTAGAAAAGGAGAAACAAAAGGTGTATGTTCTGGGAGGTTAGGGAAATGGATGTTTTCAGCAAGGAGGAAGATGCATTTACCAGAGAAATACACCAAAGGAGCTTCTGCTGCCTTCTTTTCTATTATTTACCAAACACACATGTATAGTCTTGCAGGATTCATTGCTTCTCTTCTAATGAGAAATATTTTCTTCTATAAAGCAATAGGTTCATACTGCTATTAAGATTCACAATGTGACTCATTATTCTGCTAAATTAATTTCATTGCATACATCTTTTATTTATTTTAATAAATCTGATCTTACAAAGAACAGTTTATTAGCTATTACAGATTCCTTCCCACCTCCAATTCACTCTCCCTACTGTGTGCCCTGACAGATTTTTCTTTCTGAAAACTGGCATCAGTGATTATCAGTGGGATTTGGCCAATTGGAGTTAGCTACAGGAGATCATTGTGTGGGAGAAAAATAACATGGATAAATTAATCCTTTTATAACTTCATTGCTGCCTCATTTTATAAAAAAAAATCATTCTGTGTACAGTTTTTACCAGAAAAGCACTCCTTCAAGATTTCAACTCAGAGCTGCAGCTACTAAAATCATACTACCAGCTCTTTACATCCATGTGCAATAATGTCTTTCTGTTATTATTATTAATGCATGCCTAAATATTGTCTTTAAGGTCCCTTTTGGCAGCTCACACTTCTGTAAGTAATGACTTTATTTAAAAGCCCTTTCTTTTATTTTTAGAAATCCCAGAATAACTTGTAACCAATCTCTGCTTTTTACTTAATTTCTGTGAGATAAATGAGAATATCCAAATATTGAATAATCAATGCAGAGGTGAGAATATTATCCATGTAGTACAAAACCTCATTATATTTTATATCAGTAAAATATTATCACAATGTATTTATTTTCATATTAGCAACATAATTGTATCTGCATGATCTAGTTTGAAGGATTTTTTTGTTGTTGTTTTTTTGGGCCACACCCGGTGATGGTCAGGGGTTACTCCCAGCTATGTACTCAAAAATTACTCCTAGCTTGAGGGACTGTATGGGATTCCAGGGTATGGAAACATGGTCCATCCTAGGCTAGCTCTTGCAAATCAATTGCCTTGCCTCTAGCGCCACCACTCCTGCCTCAAAGAGAGGTATTTTATTTAATTATATTTATTATATATGTATATATATATATTTATATATTATATATATTTAATTATGTTGTTTTGGGGGATGTATAAGTGGTTAAGAATATAATATGAAATGTTCAATATGAATATAAAATGTATGAAATAACTTGGGAAAACTTTAGTATTAGTCCCCTTTAAAAACACACAATATAGGGATTCTATAGAGTAAAGAAATTAAAGTGAGGGGCTGGAGAGATAGCATGGAGGTAGGGTGTTTGCCTTGCATGCAGAAGGACAATGTTTCGAATCCCGGCATCCCATATGGTTCCCTGAGCCTGCCAGGAGCAATTTCTGAGCCTAGAGCCAGGAGTAACCCCTGAGTGCTGCCAGGTGTGACCCCTCCAAAAAAAGAAATTAAGGTGCAAGTGGCCAATTTGGTTTGTTCTCTATTACTATATGTTCCCCAAGTATCATTGACTAGTGTAGTCCCGAAGAAACCTGAGTATTGCTGGTCTGATTTGATGATTTCTGTCATATATGAGCCCAAGAAATATAGCATTGGGGCCAGAGCAATCGTTCAATGGGTAAGACACTTGCATTATCCTCTGGCTGGCCTGTATATGTTTTTTCAACATCTCATATGGTCCCTCTAGTCCATCATGAATGATTCCTAGGTATAGAGCTAGGAATAGCCTCTGAGTACTGCCAGATGTAGCCCACCCAAACAAATTAAAATGGAACTACCTCCAGTCTTGCTGGCAGAAAATCACTCAAAGTAAGCTTACATTCTAAGAATACTACTCTAGAGGTTCCCTTTAAATAAAAGAAACCTATAACATGTTATTATACTTTTTATTTTTAGTAAGATTTTTCTCTGCAAAAAAAAAAGGAAAAAGCCATAGTATGAAAACAATACCCAATAACAATAGAAATTAAGTTAGAGAAGAAAGTGAGAGTAAAAAAATGAGAAGGGGGAGAGTGAGAAAGAGGGAGGGAGAGTAAGAGAGGGAGAGACAGTGAGGGAGAGTCTTCCCCATAGAAACCAACTTGGATTGGGTCAGGAGGACATCTTCAAAAAGAGGTGGTGGAAATTATCAGTAATGAAAGAATGAGTGTTTCAACATTTTATGATCGAATGCCACCTCTCAACAACTTCTTAAATCTGTATTTTATGGTTATTAAAAAATAAACTAAATGTTTAAATCAGGCATTGCCATAACAGCTGAAGAGTTAATCTCTCTCTAAAATTCTGATAGTTCTTTTGCCCAAAAGATCTTATAAATAACAATTATAGTTTAAGTAAAACTATTTATCTGTCACAGGTTTAACAACCCCTTATACTTGTCTTCTGGATGTTGCTATATTTGAAATGACTATCACAGTTTTGCAATGTCATACACTATAAGCAATTAAGCTGTCAAGTCAGGAAATTGCCTATAGAACTTTGATAAAAGATCCATACAAAAAGTGAAAAACCATGTACTGTTATAGAAAATAATAAAAATTATATGCATTGTAGAAAATTTTCATGTCAATAAAAATATTTATATATGTGGATCAAATATCAGAATAATAAAAAATAAACTCAAAAATATAGGAGCACAACAGAAAAGATTTATGCGTTTTGTGTTATTTTAATAATGTTATGTAATATGTAGCGTTGAGGCTATTATTATTTCAATGTGATCATAATCAAATGAAGTCATATGATACTGAGTCTATAATCAATGTTTGTAATTCAACTCCAAAATACCTTATTGAAAGGGTCAATTAAACTGAATTCAGATCTAATTACAAGTTAGATAGAAGAAAAACCTTTTCTTGAGCTTAGTACCTACTATTCTGGTGGCCAAGTAAATAAAAGATAAATATTGTTATTATATTTCTGTCAGTGCATCTTACTTTTGTAACAAGTCCAACTCCTCCTTAAAAGCTAGGGGGGAAATTAAAACGAACGATTTATATAAGGATTAACATAAAAAATGTAGATGGTTCTGACTTAAAATAACATTCTAATACATTAGCATTCCTATAGCCACAGAGATTTTATAAAACATAGATACTATTAATCCTAATAACTATGGTGTTATCACATGTAACATGGATCTTAAAATTATTTCTAATTTTACATTAAAATACATTTTAGTTTTATTGAAAATTCTTGAGACTGAAATACAGGAGGAAATCTTTATCTTTACTTTCAGTCAACCCAATTGCAAATCCCTTTTTACTATATGTGATTCCTTAAGTACCACTAGAAGTGATCCTTGAGCCTAAAGCCTAGAGTAAGACTGGAACATCACAGGGTATGGTTCAAAAACAATATAAAATCAAATACACAAATGAGGCCAGTGAGATAATACAGTGGATTGTTTTACATGCATTTGATATGGTTCCATTTTAGAAACCCCATATGGTCCCCTGAGTAACACCAGGAGAGACTTCTGAGTGCAGAGCCAGGAGAAAACCCTGAGCACTGCCAAATGTGACCTCCAAAACAATTAAGAAGTAAATAAAATAACTAACAGAAGGTATTATTAAATTTGCCCCATACTGAGCTAGTTAACTGATACCAATGACTAATCAATAGAATATCCAGAGAAAACTTTATTGACTTGTAAATTAGTTGGATTACTGATAAAATAAATTGATTTCATTATTTCAACTATATAAATTCTGGAAAATATTTTACTGTGAAACATTAAATTGTAATAGAAAACAATTTTCTTTTTTTAAGGCATCATAACTTATGCTATAATTTACAAATTTACCAAACTGAGTTTCTGTCAGTCTGTGTTCTAATTCCAAAGGAACCACCAATGTCAGCAATGTTTCATCAATAGCCCATATACTCTCCTACCAACCTCATCACCTTAGCATAGATTTTAAGGTTGTGAAGCATGTCTCTAGTATAATTAAAGCAGTTTTAAATATTCATTACAGTCTTTAAAATGATGTCAGTATTTGGCTATATTTTAATTTAGAAATAATTGAGTAGTTTTGTACAGTAAATAGTAATTAATTAATTAATTAATCTTTCTTACTCCTTTACTTCTAATAATAATTGTGCACATAATCTAAAATATATTTGTGACAGAATTCAGGAATTTTCTGACATTGTTGCACATTTAATGAACAGCATTGGAACAAAATTTAGGAGACATTTTATTATTTTATATTTCAAAGTATGTGAATTCCATTGTATACTTACATTAAATGGTTAATTTAAGTGATATTAAATTTTGTAAATACAGCATTTCATTAATTTTATTCATATGTTCTTATATTAATAGTGCCTGGCCTAGAGGAGCTACTTGAAAAATTTCTTATAAAATGGTTTAAAATATTCCAACAACTTAGGCTGGTGCAATAGTAGAGCAATTTGCACTCCTGCTTTGCATATAGCTGATCTGGATTTGATATACAGTATTCTATATGGTTCCCCAAGTACTGCCCTGAGAGTGTCTATCTCTAAGTGTGGAGGCAGGGCTATGTCCTGGCCAAAACCCTCAAATAAATTAATAAAGCTCTAGAGCTTTCTCCTGAATATGCATCCAGTGGTCACTTCTGAATGGTACTGGGACCTAGGAGGATTGAACATGCCAGGCATGTTCATTGTACCTTTCCATGTATCTTTTCAACTGTACTAACCCCCAAGTCCTGAAATTACTATGTTTTAAATAGTCTTGTGCTGAAAATTCTTAAATTTAATTTTACTTTAAATATCACCTTTTTATTATTTTAATTAAAATATTAAAAATAAAGCTAAGTAATAAATTGGCACAATATTTTAATTATATTTCTTATATTTCCAGAATATGCAGTTTACTTTAAGACTAATATAATATGAACTTAACAGAGTCTTAGTTTATATGTTTTGGTGTCAATGGGAATCAGATTTATGATGTGAATGACTAATTCAGATTTGAAGTCAATTTAATTAACATCAATGTAAACTTTTTTTTAACAAAAGAAAACAAAACTCTATTAATAATAGCTCTTTTTTTTTTTTTTCATCCTTGCACTGATCCTAGGATGGAGCCTGGGATAGCGTCTTTCGTTATGTTACCAGAAGACCCATTCAGTTGTTACTGTTTCAGTCAGACCTCTATAATTAGAGATCATGGTTGTTGTGCAGGTCGTAGGTCAAACCCTAGAATAGGGTTTTTTCTTGGTCCCAAGATACATACTGCCTGGTCATGGTTCTATCAGCCAGTCATCTGTAGATCGCGATCTTGGCTTTTGCACAGACCAAAGGGTGACAAGTCTTCTGATTTTGTCTCATCGTTAGCTGGTGAGGTAGGGTAACCTGCTCTTAGGTCAAGTTGTTCCCAATTTCCTCGTTGTCAGGATATCCTATTAGAGCTGGGCCATGTTGGTGTTTGAGCAGTATTAAGGATGTCCCAGATGGGATTTGGTTCCTGTAGCTGTTGTGAAGAACTGTGTCGTTTCTATGCCTGAGATCCAGGGTTCCAGCCTGGACGGTTCACATCTAATTATCTAAATTATCTAATTATTTTTAAAAGAAATAAACATACCTTAATTAAGTTCGACATAAATAGGAAAAGAAAATGCCATGTTAGGAAAAATGATAAGCAGTTTTTACAGATAAACTTGCATAGTTGATGATTGTCAAATATAATGAATTTGTAAAAATATAATTTCTGAAAAACTGACTCTAGCTCAGTATAATAAAGTGAGAGATATTTGGACTTGTTAGCTTAGTAGCAATACCAAATCTTAATTTAAATGTTCCTCCATTAGCTCTTTCATCACCCACCATCCTTTTTTATTGATATAATTTATTATTGGTTCATTAATTTATGAATAATTATTTGTATGGAAAATAGCAAAAAATACATGCTTTTTAAAATCAGAAATAAAGCAATTTATTTTTATTTATTTTTGTTTTGTTTTGTTTTTTAAGCCATACCCATTGACTTTCAGGGGTTACTCCTGCCTATGCGCTCAGAAATTGCTCCTGAGTTGGGGGACCATATGGGACGCCAGGGGATCGAACAGCTGTCCTTCCTAGGCTAGCTCAGACAAGGCAGATGCCTTACGCTTGATCCACCGTCCAGGCCCCAAGTAATGAAGCAATTTAAAAGTTAATTTAAACAACATATAATTTGTGAGTTATCAGTAAGTCTCTCTCTTCTTTTACTTGTTGAAGTATCTCAAAAGTTTACTTATCCATAGAACAGTGTTGAAAGATTTGATGCTTGTTTGCAAATCACTCTGTGACTCGTTTGAATCTGTGAGAAAACTTACTCTTGACAAAGACAAGCAGATATAGTTTATTAAGGAAGTTTAGTTTATATTTTTGCTGATTTTTAAAATCGTTGTGTTGCATTGTACCACATAACTTTGCTAATTATTTCTGACTTCAATATATTTTAAAAGAAATTAGTACAAAATTAATCCCCAATATGTATCTGCACATATTCAGTCTTTATTAGGCTTAAATTTTTGGTTACTAGGTTACTGTATGTGTCTCCTATGCTGTGAATTGATCAAAAATAAATATAAGAGAGAGTTCTTTATTTTTACATAGTTGGCTGATTATAAAAAAATTTAGAAAATGTACCACTAAAATTGTCTTGAACTCCATCTTAATAGAGTTCATTATGCTCCAATAAAATAAGTCATACTCTCTGAACTATAAGTAGAAGAAGTTTGGTTTGAGGCTAATACTTTATAATTTTTACTATCCACACTCCTCTCTGTAGTTTCTTTTACTTTGTTAATAGGAAATTAAGCATTCAAGGTTTTATTATTTATTTATTTATTATTCTAATTACTTAATAAGGATTATCTTTCATAAACAAAGTCTAGGTAATGAAATAAGGCCTAAAGATTTTTAGTTTTTATAAATCCATCATGATTTCTATAGTTCCATAGTCTTAATTAAATATTTCATCTGAAAGAAAATATTCAGGAAGGGTTTATTGTAGTCTACGTACTTTATGTAATCTAGAACAAATGTGGTTTTTTACTCTTAGACTTTAGATTCTACAGTGGACGGATGTAGATGGAGAGGAAAAAGTAAATAAGTATGAGAATATTTGTATAAAATACATATTGTGATTAGTGAGGCATTGAATACTTGTTTTCTAATATATAAATAAAAACTTCAAAATGTACCAGTGAAAAAATTTTAAGAGGTCATTTTATTAAAGAAGTGATAGCTGGGGCCAGAGAGAGATAGCACAGTGGCATTTGCCTTGCAATCAGCTGACCCAAGACCTAAGGTGGTTGGTTCGAATCCTGGCTTCCCATATGGTCCTCAGTGCCAGCGATTTCTAAGCAGATAGCCAGGAGTAACCCCTGAGCGTACCAGGTGTGGCCAGGTGTGGCCCAAAAACCAAAAAAAAAAAAAAAAGAAGTGATATCTATCTCAGCACATTTTAATAGACATTATAAAATAATTAGGTAGAATGACATTTTAACTTTAAGTAGGAATGAATATCAAGTTAGTGTTGTATGAGTACATAAGTGTAATCTATCTGTATATATAAAAATATATCAATAAGAATATCCTGTGGAATTATAAAATTCATGACATACTTAAAAGTTTATCTTACCATAGTATCTATATAATTAAAATTTTATAGATATATAGATATTAATTATTTTTAAAATAAGTTTATTATTTTGGAGTTGATAAATTATTGATGTATTTTAAATTATTTTGTATTTACCATATTATACATAATATGCTTTTTAGAAAATAAAATTGGATAGTTTGACTTTGTAATATGCAAATTAATAAAAAAGAAAATATTAAGTTTAGTTAATATGTATGTATATAGAATTTAAAAAAGGGAAAAAGTGACTAGATAAATTAAACCATAAAATAAGATAGCAAAAAGTCATAAATATAACTGAATTAAACAAGTCTAATAAAATTGTCTTTATAAAAGGAATAATTTATTCTTTATAAATCAATTTATAAATAAGTTATTTAGAAATAATTCTTTATCAAAATAATTTTTTTATAAACATTGTTTTCTAAACAGTAAACATTTAGCTCCCATGTGAACAAGCAATATCATTCTTAATATACCTAGGATATACTCTAGGAACACAAAAACATAAAAAACACTCCTATGTTTGTCATACTACTATTTACAATAACCAGAATATGGAAACAACACAGGTGCCTAAGAAAAGATGAGTGGTTAAGGAAACTGTGGTATATCTGGACAATGGAATATATGCATTTATTAGTAAAAATGAAGTCATGAATGTTGATTATACATAAATGTATATGGAGATTATTGTGCTGAGTGAAATGAGACAGAGGATGAGGGATAGGCAGAATAATCTCACTTATTTATGGGATATAAAAATATAAATGATTATATGCTAATGATATCCGAAAATAATAGAAATGACAGCCAGGCAGACAAATAGATGGTGGAAGCTTGCCACCAAGAGTGGAATAGTGCAGTTAAGAGTAATGAGGGAACACTGTGACCATGTTATTTGGAACTGGTCACTCTGGATAATAACTGGGTGTTGAATGGAGATAAAGTTTTATGCATGCTACCCCTTCATTAACAATAGTGAAAATCACAGTGTCTAAAATAAATACAAAAGGGATGAGAGAGAAAGAGAGACAGACAGACAGACAGACAGACAGACAGAGGGGGATTGGAGAGAGAGAAAGGTAAAAAGATAAGGGGAGAATGGGGGAAAAGGAGATATAGGTGGTAGGACATGTTCATAGGTGGTGCATATTGTAAGACTGAAATCCAAGCATGAACAATTTGTAATCATGGTGTTTCAATAAAAGAAAAAAAATAAGAAAACCTTAATAACACAAACCTTAATTAAGGTAAACCTTAATAAGATACTGTTTTTAAAGTTAAACTGTGTACATGTGAATATGTTTTTCTTTCAAGTTGCTGACCTTGAGCAAGTGACTCAAGCTCTCTTATTTTTACCTGGACAAGAGAAACTCCTGCCTCATAAAACTGCTGGTAAACTGAATGAAATAATATAACACATTTTATTATTATTTATGTTATATAAAATATTTACATATAAAATGGTAGGGTTTTGCTTTTGATTCTGTGTTTAGTCTTTATTATGAAAAAAAATACCAACAGTAACACTAAAGAGATCAATTGCATCTTAAATTGACACTGCTGATCTGAAGAGAAGTACTTCGACTTCTCTTCCAGCACTTCCAACCTCTTCCAACACTGACAAAGAAAACAAGGCCAAATTGACAAGGTTCATAAAGATCAAGCTGAGCATAAACGAATGACCATGTACTACTCTGACAGCTTTACCATGTAGTGTTTCATATAAAATGTAGCAATATATGGCGGAGTCATATTGGAGTCAAGTGAGGCTTTAAAACCGTCCTTACTTTTTTTCAGGATGAACTAAGTTAAGGCAATTTGTATGCAGGTGGCAAAGATTCAGCTCAACAGAATGTGCTTAGTCCCTAGGGAGGTTAGGGGAATCACAATTCACAGGAGAGTAAAAGAAGAGCAGGAAAGATAAATTATTTATGAGTTACTGTAAGTTGAAATAAACTGTTTTCTGTGATATTCTTCTAAAGAAAACCTACCTTCAGACAGAGATAAAGAAAAGTTGGGAACTACTGATTATTAGGCATAAATCTCTCTAATTCACTCTAGTAGAGGAAAATGATTATTTTTATTTACTTATTTGCTTTTGAACAGAAATGAAAAACCCTGAGTCAGAAATAAAAACGTAAAAGCAAGCATAATCTTTAAATCCACCACCAAACCCAAACCACTTTATTTTTCCTTTTGAAATATGATCCTAACCCAAATCCTAGTATCTGCATGACTCACTGGCCTCTTCATGTAGGTCCCTTCTTAGATTTCACTTCTTCAGCAAACCATTCCTAACTAGGTTATCTAAAGAGCACTGTCTAAATGCTTTGTCCTGTGACACCTCTCATTTCTCACCCATTTCTTATTGTTCCCTAACAAAACCAATATATATTACTTTCCTAGTAGTATTTTATTTTTTATTTTGACAATTGTATTTCATTATACTGTTTGAAGACTTAATTTTGTTTACTACTGTATTTCATAAGTCTAAAAAAATATCTGACTTTCATTAAGTCTTCAATAGAAGAAAAGATCCTGGGGTGGAAAACAGAAGGGAAATAAGAAAATCAAATAAACAAACCTAGTTGCTTAATTTCAGAGAAAATATTTTGCTTAAATTCAGAGAAAATATTTCTTCCTCTCCCTCACCAAGTACATAGAACCCCAATTGTGTCAGTTATACTTCTAAAGTATAATTTTCTGTAACTTCATTAACTCTCTATACATACTCCATCATATTTTTCCAAATTAATTCTCTCTAGTGCCTCAAATTTAATAGTGTTTAATAGTGTTCAATCTATTGGTTTTATTCGAGTTCTCTGATTATATTTAACATATAAATATGGTTACTCTCAGGAAATAAATATATTCATATCTAATGATCATTTTTATGCAATACTTAGAGGATTCATGAGCTTACTCATGATGCTTTGATAAGGAATCACACCTAACAATACTTGTAATAATATATGTGGGGCTAAGGATCAATCTCTCTAACTCTAAAACCACCTTTTAAGAAGCAGAAATCAAGTGTCATTATTTAGTATTGTACTAATTAAGTGGAATATTCCTTACATGGACTTAACACATAACAAAACATTATTCCTGAAGTTTTTCTTTATTCAAGTAGTGAAAAACAAATATTAGGGGATAGATTTTGGGAAAGGAGCACTCTCACACCACACTCTGTAATCAAACCAAATACTATTATTCAAGTTTTGGGAATAATCAATGCAAGCATGCTCTTTTCCCTTTATCAAGAAAATAGTGACATTAAATAGACAGAAGGAACTCCCTTCTGTCTGAAGTACAGAACTTCTTCTGAACTGAAGGAAACAAGTACTTCAGTTATAAAAATAAAATTATCAGCTTCCATGAATTAGGAATCTAACAAGTTAAATCTGAAGAACAACCTAAAATTAGCCAGAGAAGAGATAAAGCAGAAAATTCTTGAAGAAAGAGCATTGACCCAGCCATTTAGGACAACATGGGCTATCTGACTAGATTTGTTTTACTTATTTTATTTATCTTCACTCTTCCACTTGAAGTTTAACATTTACTATTTACCTTAGTAAATTATATCAATTCACTCTATTCCTCTACAAGAGAAATTAGTTCAAGCCTTCAACACAAGACTTTAGATTTTATCCTTTCACTTAGTTACAAATTGGCTATCCTGTAATAAGTAATTAATCTAAGTCTAAAACTCTTATTGATCTTTCAGAATTGAAGGTGAAAAATCACATTCTCAAGCATTTGTTTGAGAGTATAGGGAATCTGATATTTGATTTTATAAATTTATTATTACTGATTCATTCCAATGTGTAAGGTCAGAAATAAGTAAATATTCTGTGTGAAAATCCTGCTGGTACACCTTCTCTCTATAAAAACTTATTAAATAAATATTAACTAAAACATATTTTAATATATATTGGAATAAAAATTCCATTCAAATCCATTCATTTAAATATCATGATTTATTGAGTAAAATATAAAATAAGTAAAATAAATAATTTGAATATTTTATTGTACTATTAAGCTAATTTTAATGCAAATCTTTTTAATGTAATAAGTTTACCAGAAAAGGCTAAATTTAAAGAATAGGATTCACATGAAGTTTAAAGAAAATATATTGCAATGACTGCTCTACCAAGTCTTATGCTGTTTCCTTTCAAATTTCTGTGTTTGCAAAATAGCTTTCCAAAGTTTATACATTATTTTCTTTTCTATTATATGTTCTATTAGAGACAATTTCTTTAGTTTACAGTAACAGGATAATAGCAGCCTGGCTTTGCTATTCATTAGAATATTGCTTGGGAGAAAAGGTGCACAATAATCAGATTTTCTAAATTACTGTTAGAAGCCCATTTCACTCTATTTTCTTTAAAAAAAATATGTCCATGCTTTTATTCTACCCATTGATTTTCATTCTCCATATGAAGGCTTTAAAGAAGTCACTTCTTTTAGCTGTCATGCAAAAAATTTTGCCAGAACAATTTAGATGACTATGTCTTGCTAAATATAAATGAACAAATAAGCATCTTTGTAATTCTCTTAGATGGTTTACGTAAAATTCTTAGCATATGTGAGTACAGGTAGTTAGAACCCAGAGGGAGCATCACAGGCATAAAAGCATAATTGATTAAAATATAGTTAGAAGTAACTATAACCTTTACTTTTATTTTTAAAGGTCAAATAATTGCTATGATGAGCACTTTATGTTAATATAATATATGTAGCAAAAACTTCATAGTTTGTGTATGTTCCTTATTTGTTTATGAACAAAATCAGGATATTTTTCAACATGTTAGAGTTCTACCTGTGATGGCTATGTTATATCTAATGTATATTTTCTTTTCATGAAGTGTTTTTCTTCTATTTATGATGCTTGAAGCTCTCAGTCTAACCAGTCTGTAACATGAAGAAAGAATGAGGTTGTAGAATGACATTCCCTGTCTATTTAAGACCCTCTGTGGAAATTGCTCATATCATATCCTTTCACAGACGATTGACTGGAATATGTATTCATGGTTTTATAAGCTAGAACAAAGCCTCCTTCTCTAAAAGGACACTTTAGGTAATATATTTAACAGTAAAATTGAAAGCAGTTGTGATTATATTCCTGACTGTAAAAATATGGAGAGATATTATATGTTTTGTAATTATATTTACTGATATATATGTATACATATATATACACTTAGATAATTGTATATTAGTATGAAGGTAGGATTGAAAAGGATGACTCACATGTTTATGAAAGCTGATAAATCTCAGTCTGCTATCTGAAAACTGGCCATCCAGGAAAGCCAATGTTATTATTCAGGTGGAATATGAACATAGGAATAAAGGAGATGAGTTGAGATGACAAGAAACATTACGCTGAGGCAGAGTAGCAAGAAAGAAAAGGTGTCATCCAACAATAAAAATAAATATAGAGAGATATTGAAAGAAAAAGTATAGACTGTAAGCAAAGTTACTTATTTCTAAAACTTCTCCAAAAGGATAAAAGTTCAAACTAAATTGAGAGCACAGGAGATAGGACACATGCTTGCATGCAGCCCACCCAGGTTTGATCCTTAGCATCCCATATGGTCCCTCAAGCTTACTAGGAGTAGCCCCGGAACACATAGCCAGAAATTCCTGAGAACTGTAGTGTTTTTTCCAAAAACAAAACAAAAAAAAAACTGATTTACAAGTATATTGATATTTTAGTTTTAACATATATTATTACAACTCAAATTTCTCCACCAGTGTTCCAATATTATATCATCCTCCACACTTCACCCCTTACCCTTCCCTCTACCAATCACCTTGACAAGTACATTATTAAGTTTCATGGTTGCTACCTAGATCTCATGTTTTCAGTGTTAATTTTGTACTTTGTATGTATAGCTGTACCTCCTTTCCACAAGCTCCACATTCTGTTTCCCCATTACTTCTCTTTCTCTTCTTCTTCCTTCCAGCTTTGATTTCTTTCCTTTTTTGTCCATCTCTTTCCTAAAATTTGCTTCCAATTTATTTCCTGAATTTGCTAAACATCCTTCCTTTACCACATTACATTTCTTCATCCTTTAATACTGTATACCACAGGTAAGTGAGATCATCTTGTTTTTGTCTTTTTCTTTTGGGTTTACTTAACATGATATCTTCTGGTTCTAACCAGGTTGCAGTAAATTGCATGCTTCCATTTTTCCTTAAAGCTATGTAGAATTCCATAATGTACATATACCAAATAATAATCCACTATTTTGTTGTTTAAAATCTAAGTTGATTCCTTATTTAGCTACTGTATCAACTGCAGCAATTAATAACATAGTGAATGCATGCTTTTGAATTAAAAATTTTAAGTTTCTGGGACACACATATCCCAAAAGTGAAATTGTTGGACCATATGGAAACTCAATTATAAGTTTACTGAGGAATCTATTTATCTTTTTCCACAGTGGATGAACCATAATAATCCCATCAACAGTGAATGAGTTTCTTTTTTACCATATTCTCATCAGTACAGATTGTTTCTACTATTTTTGATATGTGCCATTCTCACTGGTGTGATATATCTTATTGTCGTCTTGATTTGGATTTCCCTAATTTAGATGATGCTGAGCATTTTTCCATATATCTCTTGTCATTCTGCTTGTCTTTGTCTAAGGAGTATATATTAATTTCCTTTACCTTTTTTTTTTTTTTTTTGCTTTTTGGGCCATACCCTGTTATGCTCAGGCATTACTCCTGGCTATATGCTCAGAAATTACTCCTGGCTGAGGGGACTACATGGGCCGCTGGGGATCAAACCTAGGTCAATTCTTGTCAGCTTCATTCAAGGCAAACACACAACCGCTGTGCTATTGCTCCGGCCCTGCTTTCCCTATTTTTGAATGGATTTTTAATTATTATTGATATTTGTAAATAATTCAAATATTCTGGATAGCAAGTCTTTATCTAATGTAGATAGTGCAAATGTGTTTTTTCATTCACTTAGCTGTTTTTTTAAAATTTAGCCCATACTTCTTTTCTCATGGAGAAATTTATTAATTGTTTATTTTTTTTTTTTAATTTGTTGCCTTACCAGTGGTGTAACATAATTGAAAATGCCTTTGGGGTCCATTGGAACATTCTGCTTATATTTTCCTTGGCATATTTTATAATTTCTGGTTGATATAAACATTTTTGAGACACTTTGACTTTTGTGTAATATGTGAGATATGAATTGAGCTTTAAAATCTTACTCATGGTTCTCCAGAATTCTCTGCTATTTGTAGTCAATTTTATGTTCTCAGGTCCTTCATCATATCTATCTAGTTATCTTCATCATATCTATCTATATATCTTTCTCTGTATCTATGTATGTATCATGTATTTATCTATCTACCTATATATCTACCTATCTATATAGTGTTTTGTTCTTATGTATTCAATCATGACCCAATGATTGAAGAGTCTATCTTTATTCCAGCACCAGCAGTTTTGTTAACTATATATTTACATATAGTTCCAGAATAGGTAGTAAGAATACTTGAGAATTTCTTATTTTTATATGGCTTTGGCTAGTTGTGGTCTCTTCTGACACCATAAAAAGTTTTTTATTGATGTTTTAGGTCCTTGAGGAATGTCATCCAGATTTGTATGTGGATTTAGTTGAATCTATATATCTTAGGTAGGATATTATTTTAATAATATTGATAGTTTATATTCCAATCCATGAACACAGAATATTTTTCCAATTTCTAATGATTTCTATCTTACATTATTAAAAGTTATATAGATATCTCATGACTTTTCTTAATTTGATTGTTGCATTTGGATACCATTTTAAATGGAAAAACTCATTGATTTCTTTCTTCTCTGATTCATCCTTTGAAAGTAAGAGCACACTGATATTTTGTTTCTTTGAGCCAATATATTTTGTGCATTGGTTTATTATTTATTAAATGTTTTTCTTTTGGATTCCTAGAGTCTTTTATGCATATATTATATCTTCTATTGTTAATAATAATATGATTTCTTTTCAAATATAAGTCCCATTGATTTGTTTTTTCTTTCCTGATTTATATAGAAAGTTCTTCTAATACCAAATGAATAAAAGTGGATACAGTGGACATACTTGTCTTATGCCTGATCTCAAAAAAGTGGTTTCAGTTTTTCACTACTGATTGTGATTTATTATCAATGATTGCATCTATCTTCAGAAAAGTTCTAGCCATCCTTCTTTTGATGAGTGCTTTAAGTATGAATACCTATTTGATCTTACCAAAAGATTTCTCTGTACCTATTGCTATAAACATATGATAATTAATTTTCTTTTTATTAATGTGGTATATTATGTTAATTGATTTGTGTAAGTTGATCCATCCTTGTATCCCAAGGATAAATCCCACTTGATTAGGGTATATTATTTTACTTATGTTTTGGGGTTTAGTTAGATAAGATTTTGTTAAAGATTTTCCATCAATGTTCATTAGGATATATGTCTGGAATTTTCTTTTCTGAAAATGTCTCTGTCTGCTTTAGGTATTAGTATACTATTACCTTCATAAAATGTGGTAGGGAGAATTCTTGTGTATACAGTGTTTTGAAAGAACTAAAGCAAAGAATATTCTATGTGAATCTTTCTACATTCTATCTTTTATGAAGTTTTGAAAGAACTCATCAGTGAACCCATCTGAATCCAAACTTTTGTTTTGAGGTAATTCTTAATTATTTTTTCATTTTGTTTAGTTGTGATTGAACTATTTGGATTTTCTTCATCCTTGTCCCTCTGCTTTGAGAGGTTACATAATTATAAGATTAAATCAAATTTTTAATTCTCCATCTTCAGAGAATAAAGTTGTTCAGAGTAATTTTTCATGATTAAATTGCTGAGAATGTGTTGAAATTTTTGTCCTTTTATCTCTGATTCAATATATCTGAACATATTTTCTTTGTTGATGTTTGTTTAATCATGAATCTAGGCTTATCTAACTTGTAGGCTTATCTATCTTGTTTATTCTTACAAAGAACCAACTCCTGATTTCATTTATGTTTTGAATTCCTTTTTAAAAAACAGTCTTTATAGAGTTTACCATTTTTGTTATATGCATCTTGGCATTATTTTGTTTGAGTATTTTTTTTCTTTTTGTTTTTTGGGTCATACAGGGCAGCGCTCAGGGGCTACTCCTGTCTCTACGCTCAGAAATCACGCCCAGCAGGCTCGGGGGAACATATGGGATGCCGGATTCAAAGCACTGTCCTTCTGCATGTAAGGCAAATGCCCTGCCACTGTGCTATCTCTCCGGTCCCATTTGAGTATTTTCTTAGGTACTCTAGTTTTCTTAAGTATGTGCAGGTGTCTCTCTTCAAAGATCAGTTAATTATGGTTTTTATTTATTTCATTATACATTTTTACCTACTTTTTAACCACTTCTTCTGGAATTTTTATGATTTTAAAATTATTTCTCTTACTATATTATCGCATGAATTTAACACTTTGCATTTATTAACATCTCTTTTCTCACTTCATTGTTGCTGATGGCTAGTATTTTGTCTTCCATATGAAAAGACTTATAAAGTCTGCATGTTGAAATTTTTTCATGTAGCCATACATTGCATTTTTTAAATTTCTTTAGTTCTAATTTTATTAATTTTTTGATGCCTGGTTCAATTCATCTTAAGTTGGCTGAATTTTTCTTCCAAGGACTGCCTGATTTGCTAGGCTATTACATAAAGCATTGCTTTAAGTTCTTTATCAAAGACTCTTGGGATTTATTTGAACTGAATGATTTGCAAAGACTTGTCCTGGCTGGCCAATGAAGATAAAATTATTCTTTGCCTATAAACTTTTTGAGTGAATACACTCAAGAGTATTCAGGGATTACTCTTGGTTCTGCTCTTCGAAATCACTCCTCACAAGCTCGGGGAACCATATGGAATGCCAGGGATCAAACCCACTTGGTAAAGTGTAAGGCAAATGCCCTAACCACTCTGCTATTGCTACAGACCCTCCCTATCATTCTTAATGATCAATGCATTCTCTGATTTGAGTTGCAAATTTTTATCTGAGATCAGGTTGTTTTGTTATATTTCAGTAAATTGCTACTGTATATAATTAATTTTATAATTTCTCTTCTCTTAAATGGTATTTCATAATTTATAAAGGTATACAATATTCCCTTTTGTAAAAGAATAATTATGGTATTATTTGGAACAAACAAGCAATGCTTACTGGTGGTGGAGTTACTTGGATGAGGTAGTTGTGCACAAAATTAACTTCCCACACAGTTTGAGTTTGAGAGGCAGATTGAGACTCCCTTGGCCAAAAGATTCAGGGAAAGGCAGTGTCAATAGGTAGGAAGAAGGTCAGAGTCTTTGACACTCCTAGATCACAAAGAAAACAGTGCCTTCTGTATCGAGGCATATACTGGGTGTTGAGAGACTTGTGGTGGTGGAATATTTTTCTGTTCAGAAGACCCACAAGAAAGAGGCAACAAAAACAAGAGAGCCAAAGTCCCTTTCATTGTGTTATTTGGCTGGTGGTGTTAGTTCATTTGTTGATTGGAATTTTTTATTTGAACAGAAGATAGCATACTAAACATAACAATATAATGAAAGGAAAATGGTTACATTAAAAATATCAACCACATTTACTTTAAAATACTGACCTGGCTGTATTATATAATTGTAGTTAAATTGTCAGAAATTTGCTTTTGTCGTGATTAATTTATTCAATCATTGCTTACATTTTAAGCACCTTCAAGCTATGCTAAGTTAGAGAGAGATAAAAAGTAGCTTGTGCTATTTCATCATCTTGCTTTCAGAGAAATCTATTTATTGTCAGTTTCTTGAACATGCTATTCATCATAATTTATTTTTTCTTATTAAATAGAAAATAAATGGATTAATTTTTATTTAATTTTGAATTTATAAAAATAAAGATATACTATGCAATAATTTTATTTTATTATATTTCAATATTTAAAAATACTATCTATAATCAAAGGAAGAGAGAAAAACTACATAGGAAAACTAAACTATATAATTCAGACTTCATATATAAATTTTATGTGAAAATGAATGCTTGATTTATAGAATATTTAAAATTTTATTCAATTTGCTAAGAAAATACTACATTTATAAAATAATATGGTAATTTTTCATTTAATTAGAACTTGTACATGTTGTATATAAGTCTAAGTATGTCCCTAGTTAGAATGAAAATTGAGATTTATCTTTATTATCTTGTTTATCTTACTTATAACCCTTTGTCATGACCATTAAAATGTATTTGAAATGTACATGTTGTAAGTATCATTACAAAATCTAGTAATTACACAGTATTCAAACTTGGGGCACACTGTGAAAAATGTGGGAGAGAAATAGGCAGTAGAAGAAAGATTGAGAAACAGAGTGAGAGGCAGAGAGAAATAGAGGAAGATTATGAGATCAGAGTTCTTTTAATGGGCCAAGTGTGGGGTCCTACCTGGCATTGTTTTTCAATATATAAATTTAAAACAAAGTTAGGATTGAAAGCTTTGACAGAGACAAAAATAACTGACTAAAATTGTCAGTTTTCAAAATCAACTGAGTTATTTAAAATAAGTGAGTTTGGGAATGATGAAAAGATAGGACCTATTTACTATTTAATGAAATATTTTTTATGTATAAGACAGCCCCCTTTAAAGCAAATCTTTCATAGAAATGGGTAATTTTGTAATCAAATTTATATCAACATATGCATGCAAAACATAACAAAACAAACAAAAATGTCAGTATTGATTTACAGCAGGGTTGAATGATAAAGAACTGGGAATTGTGTATGAATGTTCAGAGTAGGCTTTTGAATGTTCATTTGGCTTTACTATGAATTTACCTCCTCTCCCAAAGTGAAAAGGATGTGTTGGAATTAAAAGGAGGTGATAAAAATAGAGCCAAAATGCATTCTTAGATAGGGACATGGCATTCACAAAGCAACAATAAAATTTTCTGCATTTTATTTCTCATACTATGCCAGCAATCCCTGGAAGCCTCTTCACTATGGTAACTGTTACTTTGGAGACTACCAGTATCATCACTGATGGAACCTCCATCTGTTAAATACCAACCCATTCTCTATCTGAGCTAAGAAGGAGAGCTTGCCTTAAAATCATTCCAGGTTAATTAAAGAAAAAAAAAAACAATGATGTTATTCTAATGAGAAAAATCCATATTTAAGTTATATTGTACTGTCTTAATAAGAATAGGAATTTTTGTTGGTTTCTTTTGAAAATTTGCATATCTACTCTGTACAATACTATGTGAACATTAGATTCATGTTTTGGCTTAAAGGATCTTTTTATTTTTTTTAAATCAACTGCTATTATCATATACTCAAATGTAAGAGCAGTTAAATAATTCCCTCATTTCCCTGAATAATTTTCTAGAATAGTACTTCTTAATGTACTGTAAAGTATCAAAACATAAAACTATAGCAAAGATTGTAGTATATACCGTATTTTCCGGCATATAAAACAACCCCCTAATTTTACAGTTAAAACATAGGTTTAGGCCTATATTTGCTATATATGACAGAATGTTCCTGTGCTGCAACTGTATCTTCCACAGTGAGCCAATCACAACAAGCAAAGGTCCAAAGGTTATACTGTAATAGACGTCCTCTCTGACTCTGGCCAATCTGAGCAGGCTTTTTACAATGTAGATTCGGGTACAGAACACTGTATAATTTGCATGCATAAAAAGCCTGCTTGTATTGGCTGAGTTAGAGAGGCAGTCAGAACAGCCTGGCAGTGATTGGTGCAGGATCAAGTTGGAAAATTCGTTTTGTGACAATATTCAGACAATTTTTGTTTAGTGGCATATTTCGGGATATACTCGGCATATAAGACGACCCCCTGATTTTCGGTTGACTTTTTTTTGTTTCAAAAGTCGTCTTATACACCGGAAAATACAGTATGTTTATATACTCGACATAAAAAGGAACAAAAGTCATAGAGTGTACAAACCCCATTTTAATTACTAAACTTAACAAGTGTTTACTTTGAAAAATAGCTCTAAATTTTTTAATTTTTTCTATAAATAAGGTCATTTTCTTCATTTAAATATGGCTGTTCAATGGTGAACAGCTATTTTTTTATTGTTGTTCCTATTTTATTTGTTTATTTTTATTGACATAACATTAGTTATCACTTGGCATTGGTTTCATGAGTGCTTTTTCAGTGGCCTATTTTGAACAGTCTTAAAGTGTAAGTCTACTAATTCACTTGAATGAATATTACCTGCAACTTCCTAATGAGAGGATCCAAAAGAACAATAAAATCTTTATGATAAAATTACAGCGTATTATTGAATTTCTTCAGTGAAAAGCACCACATTTCAAAAATTGAATGCGACTAGGACTGTATTAGTGATATAGGACTTTGGATGCATTTGTGACTAGATAATGAATTTTAGAGATTTTTCCAAACTGTCATATATAACAATGAACATGTGCTATGAACATAGGACACTCAGGGAGCTAGTGTGAAAAATTTAAAATATTTACCACAAAGCAGGCAGACCTAATCTAAAAGAAGACTGACATTAGAAAATAACAAAAACAATTTATAAAATTATATTTAAATTTGACACTATAACAAATAGAACTTGCTCTCAATATTCCTCATAATATAGTGAATGAAAATTATGGATTAAATTTTAACATTTATTTTATTTTTAAAAGTAAAGATGTGATTTATATTTTCATAAAACAAAATAAAGCTTTCCTTGATGATAAGCAAATAAAAGAAAACTTGGAATTCATATGTCATTCTTTGTAAGTTTACTTTAAAATATTTCAAATCAAATAAGGTAAAATATTGCTAATGTAGTAACTTGGTGTTTAAAGATAAATGATAAAATAAATTTCAATTACAAATAAGTTATTCTTGCAATTAAAAATCTAATCTAGAGGTTTAAATGTTATTTTTATCCATATATAGACTGCACATATATAATTTTCTCTTAATTATTTTGGGATATAATGCTTAGTAATAAAACCAGGTATTTTTTAAATTCAAACAACACTCAAAAATTTTTCTGTAAAATATTTATGCAGAAGTAATTAAAATTTTAGTTACTTTAAAGTTATTGAACACCTGATATTATAAAGAACAGATGTAGCAATATTCAATGTAAATATTAATAAAAATTATTAAGGATCAAATTTTTACTGACATGACTAAAAATCATATTGGTAAGAGAGATATAATAAAGTGTAAAGTTCTTTCCTTGCACATATCTCATCGGGTACCAACTAAGGCACTGCATATAGTACTCCTGGCCCTGTTTAGAGTAATTCCTGTGGACAGAGTCAGAAATAAGTCATAAGCAAGCTGGGAAGTCCATAAAACAAAGAAAACTCATATATATATATATATATATATATATATATATATGTATGTATGTATGTATAAGTAAAAAAAAAAACCAGAAAATTATCAGTAATAATAATAACAATGCTCTTTTTAAAAAGATAATACAAAATTATAGTGAGACAAATATTTTAAACACATTTAAACAAAATATTTTTACTTATACTGTGTTCTGTATGTAACATCCACATTTTAAATAAATTTATTGAAAATAGATTGGCTGTGACACCATGAAACATAGATAAAAAAGCAAGCAAAGAAATGTGAAATTGCAAAGTAAAGCCATTTGTGAAGGAAAACAAACAACAAACACATTAAAATTGCAATCTGATAAAATGTTAATGTCCAAAATACATAAAGCATTCCTAGAAATCAGTAGAAAAACATACAAATAACATGATTGCAAACCAATGTTGTCTAAACATTTTTTCACAATTATTTTACAAATGGCTAAGCTGTATAAAAAGGTATGCAATATCAATGATGATCAGAGAAGTAAAAATTAAAACAATTCTACAATAATGTAAGGTAATAATGCATCCATGATGACTTTTCTACTTAGAAGTCCTTAGAATGAATAACTATTTGAAAATATGCAATGAAAACTTAAATTATGCAGCCACAATGAAAATGTGGAAAAATCTCAAAGATTTAAAATTAGAAATATCCATAAAGGTAATTTCATTTGGGTCTATCTATTTATATATCTATATCTGTTTGTATATACATATTTTTATATAGCCTATAATGCTAAAACCTGTATGCATGGTTTTGCAACATTATTACTAATAACTAAGAAATAATATAATTGCCAATTAATGATCAAATGGATTAAGAAAATATTAGAATTTTACTAGGAAAAATAATTCTTGTATAAAGAAAAAATAATTTACATGGTAACATCTTACATGAACCTCCAATATATTATTCAAAATAAAATAATTAAAATACAGATGTATAGAAAGCATGCAATACTACTTCTTTGTTTATATGAAACAAAAATAGATAATGTAAAAATAGTAGATGGTAAATGCACAAGGAAGTTAAAATTATACAATTTTGTTATCTAATAACAAGGCTTAACTATACAAGATGCAACTTTACAGAATTGAAAAATTATAAGTTTTTTATTAATCATAGTTGTTAATATCACTTTAAAGTTTTTGGTTAATAATAATAATAAAAAAGGGGTGTCAGAAGGGCGCAGAAGCCATCTTGGGCCATGCGGTTTCCAGGTGCCTGAGACTGGATTTCATCAGCTTTCCTGCCAGTGATCCTGCCTGCTTCAGAGGTGGTTCAGGACATACACACACTGATTCCTGCTGTTTTCTGCTGGGTGCAGAAGGGTGCAGAAGCCATCTTGGGTCATGCTGTTTTCAGCTGCCTGAGACTGGATTTGATCAGTGTTCCAGCCAGCGATCCTGCCTGCTTCCGAGGGTTTCCAGACTTACAAAGGGCACAGAAGCCATTTTGGCCATACCCTTTCCAGCTGCCTGAGACTGGATTTCATCAGCATTCCTGCTCGCAATCCTGCCTGCTACAGAGAGTCCTTGCCTGGCTCCGCCCTCTTGCTCTGCCTTGGATGACCTTGAGGACTTGAAGGGAACTCTTTGCTTTGCTTCTCTGTCTTTCCTGAATACTTGAAGCTCTCCTCAGAGGCACTCTTTCTAACCAATGAACCCCACTACAACATGCAGAAAAAATCAAACTATAAGCATGTCAATGAGAAAACCTTGCAGGCAAATACCTTGCACAAAGAATGAAGACAATAGCTCGGATGACCTAAAAAAAATTCCAACCATTTGATTAACCTCTCAGATAAGGAACTTAGAATAGAAATATGGAAGATGTTCGTAGAACTCAAAGAAAGCATAGATTGATCTGAACAGAACACAAAGAGAGAAATAAGAAAACTCCAAACTGAAATAACAGATCTGAAAAACATGGTAGCTCAACTAAAAAACCCAGTGGATGGCCTCACCAGCAGGTTTACCTCTGCTGAGGACAGAATCAATGCTGGAAGATGAGATGCAGAGAAACTCAACAAAACAGAAGAAATTGGAAAACAATCTTAAGAGAAACAATCGGGCAATGAAAAATGTACTCAAGGAATGAGAACTGATGAAAATAGAAATCTTTGATAAACTCAACAGAAACAACATAAGAAATATTGGAGTTCCAAAGGCCCAGGTAGAAGATCCCCGGGAAGAATCAACTGTCAAAGACATCATCAAAGAGATACTCCCAGAGATAAAGACTACATGCAATCAAATCCTACATGCTAGAGGACTACCAGCTAAGAGACCTGAAGAAAAAAAAACCCAAGACACATCCTTGTTAGTATGACAAATTCCACAGATAGAGATAGAACACTGAAAGCAGCAATATCAGAATGGGAAATTACATTCAAAGGAGCATCCCTAAAACTTACCACAGACATGTCACATGAAACTGCCAAGGCCAGAAGACAGTGGTGGGATACTGTGACAAGAATGAATAAAATGAATGCCTCAACAAGAGTACAGCACTCAGCCCTACTCACGTTCAGGTTTGAAGGAAGGATACATAGCTTCATGGATAAACAATAGCTCAGAAAGTTCACAGATTAAAAAAAAAAAAAACAGCCTTAAAGGAAAAACTGAAAGGTCTACTTTAAAACAAGAGAGACCAACAAACACAGCAAACTTATCTACAAAGATGACATTAAATCCTATGACAATCATCTCCCTCAATGTCAATGGATTAAATTCACCAACTAAAAGACAGAGTGGCAAAATGGGTCAAAAAGATGAATCCAACCTTCTGCTGCCTACAAGAAACACACCTGAACAATAAGAACAAACATAGACTCAACATCAAAGGCTGGAGGAAAATCATCCAAGAAAACAGCACCCTTAAAAACGCTAGAGGTGCCATATTAATATCTGATGACACCAACTTTATATTAAGGGAAGTTATAAGGGACAAAGATGGACACTTTGTACTAATCAAGGGATATGTACACAGGAAGAAATCAGACTTTTAAACATATATGCACCCAATGAGGACCAGAAAATTATCTAATACAATTATTAACAAATGTAAAAGAAGACATCAATAATAACACAATAAATGTGGGAGACCTCAACACAGCCCTGTCAACACTTGATAGGTTTACCAGACTGAAACCCAACAAAAGCATTATAGCCCTGAAAAGAGAAATGGAAGAAAAAAGACTAGTAGACATACATGGAATATTCCACCCAAAAAACATGGATACATATTCTTCTCAAATGTACATGGGTAATTCTCCAGGATAGATCACATGCTGACACATAAAACATACCTTCATAAATCAAAAAGATAGAAATCTTGCAGGCAAACTTTGCTGACCAAAAGGCTCTGAAATTAGATGTGAACTACAAAAGGACACAGAAGAAAAACTTTAACAATAGGAATTTAAACAGCCTGACACTGAACAACCAGTGGGTCCGAGATGAAATCAAAGAGGAAATCAAAACTTTCCTGGAAATAAATGATAATAAAGACACAAACTGCCAGAATCTATGGGATACAGCAAAAACAGTCCTGAGAGAAAAATTTATATCTTTGCAAGCACACATCAGGAAGGAAAAAGGGGCCTACCTGAATAGCTTAATGACACAGCTCATAGAATTAGAAAGTGCTCAACAAAAGGACCCAAATATAGGGAGACAGAGGAAATAACAAACCTGAAAGCAGAAATCAACTAAGTGGACTAAAAAAACAACCCAAAAGATCAACAAAAGCAGAAGTTGGTTCTTTGAAAAAATAAACAAGATTGATAGACCATTGGCAAAACTCACAAAGAAAGAGAGAGTGAGTAACCTGATAACCCGTATTAGAAATGAAAACAGGGAGATCACAACATATATTTCAGAGTTCCAAAGGGTAATCAGAGACTCTGAGAAACTTTATTCTACTAAACATGAGAACCTAGAAGAAATGGATAAACTCCTGGACACTTATTACCTTCCAAGGTAACTTTCTTTTTTTTCTTTTTCTTCTTCTTCCTCTCCTTTTCTTCTTCCTCTTCTTCCTCTTTTTCTTTTACTTTTTTCCTTCTTGTTCTTGTTCATCTTGTTGTTCTAGTTCTTCTCCTCCTCCTCTTCTTCCTCTTCCTCTTCTACTTTTTTCTTCATCTTTTCTATTTCTTTTTTCTTCTTTCTCTTCTTCCTTTTTTCTTCCTCTTCTTTTCCTTCTTTTTTCTTCTTCCTCTTCTTTTTCTTTCTTCATCTTCCTCTTCTTTCTTTCTTCTTCTCTTCTTCCTCTTCTTCTTTTCTTCTTCTTCCTCTTCTTCCTATTCTTTTTCTTCTTCCTCTTTTTCTTTTTCTTTTTCTCCTTCCTCTCCTTCCTCTTCCTCCTCTTCTTCCTCTTATACTTTTCTTCTTCCTCCTCTTCTTTTACTTCTTTTTCTTCGTTTCTTCTTGTTCTTGTTCTTCTTGTCATTCTCGTTCTTCTCCTCTTCTTCCTCTTCCTCTTCTACATCTTTTTTCTTTATCTTCTATTTTTTCTTCTTCCTCTTCTTTTTTCTTCTTCCTCTTCTTCTTCCTCTTCTTTTTCTTCTTCCTGTTCTTTTTCTTTTTCTTCCTCTTCTTACTCTTCTTTTTCTTTTTCTTCCTCTTCTTCCTCTTCTTTTTTCTTCTTCTCTTCTTCCTGTTCTTTTCTTCTTCCTCTTCTTCCTATTCTTTTACTTCTTTCTCTTTTTCTTTTCTTCTTCTTCCTCCTCTTCTTCGTCTTCTTCTTTTCTTCTTTTCCACTTCTTCTTTTACTTCTTTTTCTTCATCTTCTTGTTCTTATACTTCTTGTTGTTCTCGTTCTTCTCCTCCTCTTCTTCTCCCTCTTCCTCTTCTACTTCTTTTCTTCTTCATCTACTTATTTTTCTTCTTCCTCTTCTACTTTTTTCTTCTTCCTCTTCTTCCTTTTCTTCTTCCTCTTCATCTTTTTCTTCTTATTCTACTTTTCTTTTTTTTATTCTTCTTCCTCTTCTTCCTCTTATTTTTCTTTTCTTCTCTTCCTCTTTTTTCTTTTTCTTCCTCTGCTTCCTCTTCTTTTACCTCTTCTTTTTCTTCTTTTCCTTCATTTCTTTTATTTCCTGTTCTTCCTCTTCTTGTTCTTGGTCTTCTTATTCTTGTTCTTATTCTTCTTCCTCTTCTTCTTTTACTTTTTTTCTTCTTCCTCTTCTTTTTCTTTTTCATCTTCTTTTTCTTCTTCCTCTTCTTCTTCTTCCTCTTTTCTTCTTCTCTTCTTCCTCTTCTTCTCTTTTTCTTTTACTTCTTTTCTTTTTCTTCTTTTTTTTCATTTTCTTCCTCCTCTTCATTTTCTTCCTCTTCTTTTTCTTTTTCTTCTATACTTCTTACTCTTCTTTTTCTTCCTCTTTTTCTTCTTCTTTACTTCTTCCTCTTCTTTTTCTTCCTTCTTCCTTTTCTTTTTCTTCTTTTTTTCTTCTTCCTCTTTTTTCTCTTCTTTTTCTTCTTTCTCTTCTTCCTCTTCTTTTTCTTTTTCTTCCTCCTCTTCTTCCTCCTTTTCTTCTTCTTCCTCTTTTTCTTCCTCTTCTTTTCTTCTTCCTCTTCTTCTACTTCTCCTCCTCTTTTTCTTTCTTTTTTTGCATAGTTACAGTAAATATATTGGAAATTAGAATGGGAATCCTTGGCCTAAGGGATACAGTGTTCCTCTTCCTTGAAACATACTGCCATGGAAACAACTACATTATTTGAGGGAGAAAAATGAATGGTACCAAGACCAGACAGTCATATGTTCATTTGGTGTAAATAAAAAATGATCAGACTTGAATACCAAATCGCAAGTCAATGACAACAGAATCAATACCCAATCTACAGCAAGCTGTCCAAGTGGTGAACAGTTATACTAGCATTATGGGGTAAAGGAGGGAGATGTGGGATGCATGCTGGGAAGAGGGGTGGAGTGCGGTCAACACTGGTGGTGGAAATGCCCCTCATTCATTGTCACTATGTGCCTTAAATATTACTGTGAAATATGTGTAATTCACTTGGACCACAATAAAAATAAAAATAATAATAGTGTAATCCACAGAGTTTAAAAGTCTAATAAAAACTGTAAAGCAAGAAAGTGAAAGAAAAGAGAAAGAACTAAAAATGAAAAAGGTGGGGGAAAAGTAATACAGCAATAGAGTAATTATTGTGTAGTGAACTACACAATCCTATGTGACCCCTAAGGAACACTATAAGCATAATATATGTGCAGCACAACAGGAGTCCTATGAAGGGGCCTGAGTGATAGCACAGCCTTATTTTAGCACGTGGCTGACCCAGGAAGGACCCAGCATCTTATATAGTCCCCCAACCTAGGAGTGATTTCTAAGCACATAGCCAGTAGTAACCCCTGAGTGTCACCAGGTGTGGCTCAAAAACCAAAAACAAAAACCAAAAAAGTTCTAGTGAGGACCACAACTAAATGAGTCAGCACCATTATTAAACTTCTGGGTAAGTTTGGATTTGGATTACATTGAAAAAGCAATAATATAGCAAAGAAAAAGGAAGGGAAAAAGAAAATACTCTCAAAATATCAAGTGACAAATTTTAACACGCATGTTTCTGCTACTAGCATAATAATAAACATAAAAATGTTTTTTGTTATTGCTGATTTTTTTATTTAAACACCATGGTTACAAAAATTGTTCATAATTGAGTTTCAGCCTTATAATGTATACCACCATTCATCAGTGCACATTTTCTGCCACTTTTGTTTGAAATTTTTCTCCCACCTTCTCTACCCTTTTCTCCAAAACAAGATATTGGAAACTTTATATCCACCCATGTCTAAGTTAATTGTATGACTTACTTTTCTAACAGCTGCAAAGCTTTCTATTGTGTTCATATATGACTGTTCCTTTATTTGTTCCTCTGCTCTCAGTCACTTGGTTATTTTCCAGATTTTGGCTATTATAAATAATGATGCAATAACCATAAGAATGCAGAGAGCTTTTCTGCATTGCCTTTTGGGGATTCCAATGCTGTATCCCTAAGAGTGGTATTTTTGGATCATATGAGACCCCGATTTCTAGTTTTTTGAGGAATATACATATTGTTTTCCAAAAAGGCTGGAACGACAACCATTCCTACTCCCAGTAAATGAGTGTCTTAATCTTCCCTATATTGTGCCAGTACTGATGGTTCTTATTCTCTCTGATGTGTGCCTTTCTTCGGTGTGAGATGATTTCTCACAGGTTTGATTAGCTTCTCCCAAAGAGCGATATGGAACATTTTTTGGTGTCCATTTTGGCCATCTGTATTCTTTAAGAAAATGTCTATTCATTTCTTCATCCATTTTTGGATAGAGTAATATATTTTATGGTATCTGTGTGTTTTATACCAACTACTACTTATTTCTATTAAGCTTTATAAAACATATTAAAAAACCCCTATTAGATTGGTTGGGTGAATATTATTACCCATTTCTTTCCTGTATTTATTTTTTCTTTTTTGTTTTTTGGGCCATACCTGATGACGTTCAGGGGTTACTCCTGTCTATGCACTCAGAAATCATTCCTGGGGTTGTGGGCCATATTGGATGCTGGGGATTAAACCAAAGTCCATCCTGGGTCAGCTGTGTGCAAGGGCAACACCCTACCACTGCACTATCCAACCCTTTGTTTGTTTGTTTACCACACCCAGTCATGCTCTGGGGTTACTCCATTACTCCTGGCTCTGAGCTCAGAAATCGCTCCTGGCTACAGGGACCATATGGGATTCTAGGAATCGAACCTGTGTCAATCCTGGATCATCCAGGTGCAAGGCAAACATCCTATTGCTGTGCTACCAATTCAGCCCCATTATCTCCCATTTCTAGTGTAGTCTTTGTATCCTAGAAACCTTTCCCTTTGAAATACAAAACTTCTCAGTTTAATAAATTTCTATTTTTTAAATCTTTGCTTGCACTTATTTCACCAGTGGTATCTTCTCTGAATATGTATCTTACTTCAATGTCATAGATATTTGGCCTACACTTTCCTATGAGAACCGTTTCAGATCTGTTATCAAGCTTTTTAATCACTATTTATTTTACTATTATGTACAGCATTACATAAAATATTGAATTCACTATCCAGATTTTTGCATGTAGCTTATCAATTTTCTTTTTTTTTAGTCTTTTCTGTGTTTATATCTGTCACTCTGATGAATTTTTTTATAATATATTGTATATACATTGTATTCCATTATTGAATAACAATATTTTTTTTTCTTAACACCACCCATCACCAGTGCAACATTCCCATCACCAATGTCCCAAGTCTCCCTCCTCCCCACCCGACCCCCGCCTGTAATCTAAACAGGTTCTCAATTTCCCTCATACATTCTCATTATTAGGACAGTTCAAAATGTAGTTATTTATCCAACTAAACTCATCACTCTTTGTGATGAGCTTCCTGAGGTGAGCTGGAACTTCCAGCTCTTTTCTCTTTTGTGTCTGAAAGTTATTATTGCAAGAATGTCTTTCATTTTTCTTAAAACCCATAAATGTGTGAGACCATTCTGTGTTTTTCTCTCTCTCTCTGACTTATTTCACTCAGCATAATAGATTCCGTGTACATCCATGTATAGGAAAATTTCATGACTTCATCTCTCCTGACAGCTGCATAATATTCCATTGTGTATATGTACCACAGTTTCTTTAGCCATTCGTCTGTTGAAGGGCATCTTGGTTGTTTCCAGAGTCTTGCTATGGTAAATAGAGCTGCAATGAATATAGGTGTAAGGAAGGGGTTTTTGTATTGTATTTTTGTGTTCCTAGGGTATATTCCTAGGAGTGGTATAGCTGGATCATATGGGAGCTCGATTTCCAGTTTTTGGAGGAATCTCCATATCGCTTTCCATAAAGGTTGAACTAGACGGCATTCCCACCAGCAGTGGATAAGAGTTCCTTTCTCCCCACATCCCCGCCAACACTGTTTATTCTCATTCTTTGTGATGTGTGCCATTCTCTGTGGTGTGAGGTGGTATCTCATCGTTGCTTTGATTTGCATCTCCTGATGATTAGTGATGTGGAGCACTTTTTCATGTGTCTTTTGGCCATCTGTATTTCTTCTTTGTCAAAGTGTCTGTTCATTTCTTCTCCCCATTTTTTGATGGGATTAGATGTTTTTTTCTTGTAAAGTTCTGTCAGTGCCTTGTATATTTTGGAGATTAGCCCCTTATCTGATGGGTATTGGGTGAATAGTTTCTCCCACTCAGTGGGTGGCTCTTGTATATTGGGCACTATTTCCTTTGAGGTGCAGAAGCTTCTCAGCTTAATATATTCCCATCTGTTAATTTCTGCTTTCACTTGCTTGGAGAGTGCAGTTTCTTCCTTGAAGATGCCTTTAGCCTCAATGTCCTGGAGTGTTTTACCTACGTATTGTTCTATATATCTTATGGTTTTGGGGCTGATATCGAGGTCTTTAATTCATTTGGATTTTACCTTCGTACATGATGTTAGCTGGGGGTCTAAGTTCAATTTTTTGCAAGTGGCTACCCAGTTGTGCCAACACCACTTGTTGAAGAGGCTTTCTTTGTTCCATTTAGGATTTCCTGCTCCTTTATCAAAAATTAGGTGATTGTATCAAGGGAATCCAGATAGGAAAGGAAGAAGTCAAGCTCTCACTGTTTGCAGATGACATGATACTCTACTTAGAAAACCCCAAAGACTCTACCAAAAAGCTTCTAGAAACAATAGGCTCATATAGCAAGGTGGCAGGCTACAAAATTAACACACAAAAATCAATGGCCTTTCTATACACCAATAGTAATAAGGAAGAAATGGACATTAAGAAAACAACTCCATTCACTATAGTGTCACACAAACTCAAATATCTTGGAATCAACTTGACTAAAAATGTGAAGGACCTATACAAGGAAAACTATAAAACTCTGCTCCAAGAAATAAGAGAGGACACGCGGAAATGGAAGCACATACCCTGCTCATGGATTGGCAGGATTAACATCATTAAAATGGCAATACTCCCCAAAGCACTGTACAGATTTAATGCGATCCCCCTAAAGATACCCATGACATTCTTCAAAGAAGTGTACCAGGCACTTTTGAAATTTATTTGGAACAATAAACACCCTCGAATAGCTAAAGCAATCATTGGGAAAAAGAATATGGGAGGAATTACTTTCTCCAACTTTAAACTTTACTACAAAGCAATAGTTATCAAAACAGCATGGTATTGGAATAAGGACAGGCCCTCAGATCAGTGGAATAAGCTTGAATACTCAGAGAATGTTCCCCAGCTTATCAATTTTCAATATCACTTGTTGAAGTGACCTCCCATGCTCTACTTTTGACCCACTGTGAAAGATTGACTGTCATGTACCATGTTGCATTATAGATTAGTGTTTAATAGTATAATTTAAAGTTAAAGAAAGTTAAAGCAATTCAAAGAATTGCCAAAGAAATTTATGGAAAATTATGTTTCATATAAATGTCTATAATGTTTGTTCCACTTTTTTTTTAAAAGTCATGTCTAATCTTATAGGGATTGTATTAAATCTGTAAAGTGCTTCGAGAAATATTGCAATTTTAATTGTGTTAATGATCTGCATTCATGAGCAGGGTGTATGTTTAATTCCCTGCCCCCTCTGGGTTTTTTGACTTATACCCTGTGGCGTTCATATCTCTGAGCTCAGAAATTGTTCCTGACAGCCCCATGGTACCATATGGCATGCCAAAGATTGAACCGTGTCCATTCTGGGTTCTCTGCATGCAAGGCAAAAAGCCCTAATTCTATGCTATATATTTCAATTTCCTTGTATACTTATATTTCTTAGAGAAATGTTTTACACTTTTGTTTGCATAGTTCTTTCACTTCTTTATTTAAGTTAATTCAAGGTACTTGACTTTCTGGGGTACAATTGTAAATTAGAGTATTTTAATATTTCTTTGTTTTTTCTGTTTTGAATAATATCTTTATTTAAACAACATGATTAAAACATGATTTTAGTTGGGTTTCAGTCATAAAAAGAACATTCTCCTTTACCAGTGCAACATTCCCATCACCAATGCCCCCGTCTCCATCCTCTCCCCTCTTGTATTCAAAGCTGTTCTAATTCATTATTAAAAAATACAAAAGATCTTTGCATTATTTTTAGCCTGCTATTTTGTGTTACAAATCTATTGTTTTTAGAAGCTTTCTGGTATAGTACTTAGAATTTTCTAATATAGTGTCATGTCATCTATAAACATTGAGATCCTGAATTCTTACTTTCCTATCTGGATGTCCTTGATATCTTTTCCTTGCCTAATTTTTATGACAATACTTCCAGTATTATATTAAAGAGAATTGGCTAACTGGGTAAAACTTGCCTTATATGAGATCTTAGAGAAAAGGCTTTTAGTTTTCCCTCTACTGAATTTAATGTTTGCAATGACTGTGTTAAATGGCCCTGCATATATTGAGAATATTTCTCTGTATATACATCTTGTCTAATTTTTTTCCATGAATGTGTTCAGGACAGTCAAATACGTTCTCTACATCTATTGATATTATCATATATTATTGTTTTTTATTGATATGTGTATTATACTGATTTACTTGCTTGTGTTAAAGCATCTTTGCATGTATGGAATGAATCTTACTTGCTCATAGTATAAATTTCTTCATTGTTGTATTTCATTTGCAAATACTATGTTGAGTATCTTTACATCTGAGTTTATCAAGAATTATCAGCCCATATTTCTCTTCTTTTTTGTTCTGGCTCTTTCTGCTCTTGGTATTAGTGTTACTTTACCTTCACTGAAATTATTTGGGAGTGTTTCTGTTTCTACAATGTCCTGGAAAATCCTGAAATGGATTGACAATATATCCTATTTAAAGATTTGAAAGAATTTACTAGTATATACATCTGGGCATTGACTTTTGTTTAGGACAGGTTTTGATTTTTTTTCAATATCATCAATAATGATAGATTTGTTCATTTATTCCAAATAATTTTCCTTCAACCTTTGGAGTTTAAAAGTTTATGAATCCAATAATTAATCCATTTCTTTTTTTAATTCATCCATTTCTTCTAGTTTTTCTTGCTTTGTGGCCTAAAAATTCTCAAAATAAATCTCTAAATACCCATTGAATTTCTGTAGTATCTTTTGTCACATTCCCTTTTTTTCCTGGTTCAATTTGTTGTTTGTTTGTTTCTTCCTTTATTTTTTCTTCTTTCTTTTTCTTTCTTATTTTCTGAATCTTGCTAGTATTTTATTGATCTTGTCTCACTTTATTTACTATCTGGGTTTTTGAGGGATTTCAGTTCAATATTTTCTATTTTATTATTTTATTCTCCATGTTGCTTTTGGCTCATTTTGTTGGTCATTTTTCTATTTCTTAAGCTTTGTCTTTAAATAATTTTTTTTTTTTTTTTTTTTTTTTTTTTTTTTTTTTGGTTTTTGGGCCACACCCGGTAACGCGCAGGGGTTACTCCTGGCTATGCGCTCAGAAGGCGCTCCTGGCTTGGGGGACCATATGGGACGCCGGGGGATCGAACCGCGGTCCGTCTCCTAGGCTAGCGCAGGTAAGGCAGGCACCTTACCTCCAGCGCCACCGCCCGGCCCCGTCTTTAAATAATTTAGGTAGACCCTTTATTCCATCATAATGAATGATTGTAAAGCTGTAAAATTTTCTTTTTATACCACTTTTACTGTATCCCACTAATTTTGATAATTTGTTTCTTCATTCTTATTTATTTACTAAAATCTTTTGATTTCTCCTTTGATTTCTTCTCTGACTCACTGGTCATTCAATATTGAGCTATTTAATTTTCCAGGTGTTAATATTATTGCTCTTTCTCTTTGTATTTCACTTCTATGTTCAGTGCATCATGATCTTAGAAGATAGTTGATGCAATTTTTACTATCTTGGTTTTATGGAGATTGTCAGCTTTACACATACACACACACACACACACACACACACACACACACATCTACTAAGCCACTCTCCAATTTTTTTCTTTGAAAGTCAGTATATACTTTTTAAGTGTCATCCTGGTCTTTCTATCAAGAGTTGAAAGAGCAGTATTAAAATTCTAATTTGTTATTATTGATGTATTTCTTCAAGTCTATTATCAATTGTTTTAAGAATTTTGCTGGCCTTTTTTGAGGTACATATATATTTAGAAATATGATTTTCCCCCAGATGTAGATATCTCTTGAATATTGAAAAATGATTTTAGCTCTTATAACAGTTTTAAACCTAAATTTTGTGTTGTCTGATACTAGTATGGCCACACCTGTTTTTTTTAAATAAATTGTTTGCTTTATTTATTGTCCCACCATTGAGTCTGTGTTTGTCTGGACTATTTAGAAATATCTTGGATTCAATTTGTTCATCCATTTTACCACTCTGTATTTTAATTGGTGAAATTAGTCCACTGATTTAGAGAGAAATTTTGTCATGAGATTTTTTTTGTTTTTGTTTATTTTTTTTGTTTTTATATAAATTTGGCATGTTTGTTGTGTTATAAAAAAAACACCCCTTTCACCAGTGCAATTTTCCCACCACCACCAGTGCCCCTCATCTCCCTCCTCCCCATCCCCTGCCTGTATTAGAGACAGGCATTTTATTTATCTCACCACTATCATTGTCATGATAGTGTCAGTGTAGTTATTTCTCTAACTAAACTCACCACTCTTTGTGGTAAGCTTCATACCGTGGGCCTGTCATTCCAGCACTTATCTCTAGTGTCTCTGTATATTTTTACAATAATGTCTTTTATTTTTCTTAAAACCTACAGATTTTAAGAATGATTTTGAATCTGAAAAGTTACTAAACTGTTGGTTATCAGTGAAGCTGTGAATTCTTCCTTCAAATTTGAATGAAAATCTAGCGGGGTGAAGTATTCTTGGTGAGTCATTCATTTTGTTGTTTCATTCACTAAATCCCACCAATGACTTTGAGCCTATAGCATTGCTCGTGCTAAATCTGCTATAAATATTAATGATATTTCTTTGTAGATAATTTGCTTCTTTGATCTTGCTGCTTTCTGCATGCTATCTGTGTCTATGGTTTTCATCATTGTGACCGGATGTGCCTTGGGGTACTTTTATTTTGGTCTATTTTAGTTGATACTCTTTCGACAACCAGGATGTGGTTCATGCAGTATTCAGCTCTATTAATTTCTTAACAATGATTTCTTTGGTTGCTGCGTCTTCATAGAGATTGTCTTTATTATTTTATAGGAACTTAATGATTCTTACGTTCTTTTGGTAGAATTTATCTCAGAGTTGTATTGTTTTCTGTTTGCTTATAAGAGGACTTCTTCATCTTCATTTTGGTTTTTATCAGGCTCTTTTCCAACATCTTCTGTTCTATGAAAGAGTTATGCAGTTCTGATTCCAACTCACTGATTCTGTACACTGCAGCTGGTGAGCCTTATATATATATATATATAATTTCCCTTTCAAGTGTTTAGGTCCTGTTATTTCTATTTGATATTTTCCCTTTATACTTTCATATCTTCTTGATTCATTTTAGCTATCTGTTTCATGATTTCTTTGAGTTCTCTGGGTTCTTTTGGAATTGTTTTGCTTTTATTTTATTTTATTTTATTTTTTTTGGTTTTGGGCCACAACTAGTGGTCATCAGTGGTTATTCCTGGCTCTGCACTCAGGTCTATACTCAGGAATTACTCCTGGAAGGCTCAGAGGACCATAAGGGATCATTATATTAAGCCAAATGAATAACACTACAGAATAATAAAGCATAACGGCAAAAAAAATCAATACAAAGCAGGGGTGAGAAATTCCAGAACTGCAAGTAAAATCACCCCACAAAAACATTGTGTAAATAAAATATTTTTCACAGGAAATATGTTCATTGACACAAAGTCTGGCTTATCTGAGAGCCACTTGGATTTATTCATCTTAAGGATACGTATACCTCCCAATCTTGCATATAGCTCTGATAACATGCTAAGGAATAGATAGCATGTATTCTTCTGGTAAGTATCACAAAAATTCTTTAGTAATGTATTAAATAATATGAATGAATGCTTTATTTTAAAATAAATGTTGATTTAGTTATCTAATAAGTACTTTACAGGAGTTTTAGATGTGGCTCAAAATGGTTTAATACATGTTTAGCATGCACAAGTGCTCGAAGTTCCCCTTTTAGTTCTAACACTCCCCATATATTATCAACTAAAAATGACACTTGGTAAGCCTAGCACTGACAAGCACTGGAAACCACTAAAAGTGGTCTGTTTAAAAATACTGTATTCGAGGCCGTCGCGATGGTGCTAGAGGTAAGGTGACTGCCTTGCCAGTGCTAGCCTAGGACGAACCGCGGCTTGATCCCCTGGTGTCCCACATGGTCCCCTAAGCCAGGAAGGACTCCTGAGCGCTTAGCCAAGAGTAACCCCTGAGCGTCTCCGGGTGTGGCCCAAAAATAAAAACAAAAATACTGTACTCATAATTTTATACAACCTAAAATGGTTGTTTTATCCAATAATATTATAAATTTTCAGTGAAAAATAAGTAAGAGTAAATCAATTATGAACATTTTTCTGTCAACATTTTTTTTTCCTTTGGTTTTTCGGGTCACACCCATTTGATGCTCAGGGGCTACTCCTGGCTAAGCGCTCAGAAATTGCCCCTGGCCTGGGGGAACCATATGGGACGCCGCTAGCGCTTGTAAGGCAGACACCTTATCTCTAGTGCCACCTCTCCGGCTTCTGTCAACAATTTTTAATATAGAAAGTTTAAATTAGTTAATATATATTAATAAAATAAATGTAAACAAAGTCAGTACAATTCAATCTGTATATATAAGAAACTAACAAAAGGATAATTAAAAATGAAAACATAAATTCACTCATTAATAAAATGTAACAATATACAGTTACTTTAAATAAATGCAAGTTAATGTTTAGCAATTCAGTTTTGAAAGTTATAAACATACAGTAGAAATTCATGCACATACTAGTCTAATTTTTATAAAAATATCTTTCAGTTACTAATAACTAAAAATAAAACAAATAAAATTGTGCATAAGTCATAGGGTCATGTTATGATTCTTTTAGAGCATAACTTACTTAAAAGTAATCACTAAATTAACTATTGCTATTTATAATAACATATTTAAGTTGAGAAATTGAAGCTTCACATAAAAAGGCTAATAGTTTAATTATATTTTTGCTAATTCAACCATAAAATTAATTTATCATAAGAAAATAAATGCCTATTGGTTATATAAAATGTTGGGCAACTTTAAATTTAGAATATATCAGAATATATAATAAATCAGCTTTAGATTACTGGCAACACTCTATTTTTGTGTCATTCAAATGAATATTCACTTAATAGTAATATTCTTATTTAGGCATAAGGACATAATAAATTCTATGGTAATAAGATAAACATTATTTCTTTGATGACTAAGACAATATGGTGTGAAATTTTTCAGTGAGGCTTTCCATGCCTCACAAAGCTGAATACACATTCTTCAATACAAATGGGATGTTCATCAAAGCGTACCACAAGCTAAGCCTCAAAAGAAATATCTAGAAATCACGAGGATAGATATGGTATCAACTAACTTTTCATACTATGATACATGGAAAATAGAAGTAATGGAAAACAAATTGCTAAATAACTTTAACACCTGGAAATTACACAGCTCTTTACTCAACAACCAGTGGGATATAGAAAAAAATCGAGAAAATCAAAAGATTCTTCTATATAAATGAGAACAAAGACAGAAAAACAGAATTTGCAAAACATAACAAAAGAGTATTAAGAGGAAAAGATATAGCTACAAGCATTCATCTGGAAGAAAGACAGTGCCTACAATAAATTACTTAATGACATATATTGAGAAACTTGAAAATGACCAACTACACTAGATGAAATGAAAGCAGGCAGGAAGAAGGATATAATAGAATTTACAGAAGAAATTTACCATATTATTATATTTATTTTATATATATTATATATAATATATAACATATTATATATATTTATAGATTATATTTATATTATATTTACAATATAAAGGATCAAGGAAATCAAGAGTTGATTCTTTTTTTTCTAAAATACAGAAATTTAATTAAAATTCTTTTCAATATCTTTTTTTTCTTTATTCAAACAACCTGATTACAAATATAATTGTGATTAGGTTTCAGCCATGTAAAGAACACCCGCCTTCACCAGTGCAACATTCCCATCACCAATGTCCCAAATCTCCCTCCCTCCAACCCCACCCACACCTGTACTCTAGACAGACTTTCCACAACCCTCATTCATTCACATGCTTATGGTAGTTCTCAGTGTAGTTATTTCTATAACTGCACTCACCACTCTTTGTGGTGAGCTTCATGAAGTGATCTGGAAGTTCCAGCCCTCCTCTCATTGTCTCTAAGGATTCCTGCAAAAATGACTTATTTTTCTTAAAACCCATAGGTGAGTAAGACTATTCTGTGTCTATCTCTCTCTCCCTCTCACTTATTTCACTCAGCATGATAGATTCCATGTCCATCCATTTATAGGAAAATGTCATGATTTCATCTCTCCTGACGGCAGCATAATATTCCATTGTGTATATGTACCACAGTTTCTTTAGCCATTCGTCTGTTGAAGGGCATCTTGGTTGTTTCCAGAGCCTGGCTATTGTGAATAGTGCTGCAATAAATAAGGTGTGAGGAAGGGGTTTTTGTATTGTATTCTTGTGTTCCTAGAGTATATCCCTAAGTGTGGAATAGCTGGGTCGAATGGGAGCTCAATTTCCAATTTTTGAAGGAATCTCCATATCGCTTTCCATCGAGGTTGGAATACATGGCATTCCCACCAGCAGTGGATAAGAGTTCCTTTCTCTCCACATCCCCACCAGCACTGATTGTTCTCATTATTTGTGATGTGAGCCAATCTCTGTGGTGTGAGGTGGTACCTCATCATTGTTTTGATTTACATCTCCCTGATGATCAGTGATGAGGAGCATTTTTTTCCATGAGCCTTTTGGCCATTTATATTTCTTATTCTTTGTCAAATTTGTTCATTTCTTCTCCCCATTTTTTAATGGGATTAGATTTTTATTTTTTTTTGTAAAGTTCTGTCAGTGCCCTGTATATTTTGGAGATTAGCCCCTTATCTGATGGCTATTGGGTGAATAGTTTCTCCCACACAGTGGGTGGCTCTTGTATCCTAGGCACTATTTCTTTGAAAGTGTAGAAGCTTCTCAGCTTAATGTATTCCCATCTGTTTATCTCTGCTTCCACTTGTTTGGAAAGTGCAGTTTCCTCCTTGAAGATGCCTTTACTCTCAATGTTATGAAGTGTTTTACCTACGTGTTGTTCTATATATCTTATGGTATCAGTTCTGATATCAAGGTCTTTAATCCATTTGGATTTTACCTTTGTACATGATGTTAACTGGGGGTCCATGTTCACTTTTTGCAAGTGGCTAACCAGTTCTGCCATGAACACTTGTTGAAGAGGCTTTCTCTGCTCCACTTAGGAATTCTTGCTCCTTTGTCAAGAATTAGTAATTGTATGTCTGGGGAACATTGTCTGAGACTCAAGCCTATTACACTGATCTGAGGGTCTTTCTTTATTCCAATACCATACTGTTTTGATAACTATTGCTTTGTAGTACAGTTTAAAGTTGGGGAAAGTAATGCCTCCCATGTTCCTTTTCCCAGAAATGCTTTAGCTATTCGAGGGTGTTTATTGTTCCAGATGAACTTCATAAGTGTTTGATCCACTTCTTTGAAGAATGTCATGGGTATATTTAGTGGGATCGCATTAAATCTGTACAATGCTTTGGGGAGTATTTTCATTTTAATGATGTTAATCCTGCCAATCCATGAGCAGTGTATGTGTTTCTATTTCCATGTGTCTTCTCTTATTTATTGGAGTATGGCTTTATAGTTTTCTTTGTATAGGTCCTTCATGTCTTTGGTCATGTTGATTCCAAGATATTTGAGTTTTTGTGGCTCTAATATGAATGGGATTGCCTTCTTGACGTCCATCTCTTCCCTATCATTATTGGTGTATAAAAAGGCCATTTATTTCTGTTTGTTAATTTTGTAGCCTGCCACCTTGCTATATGAGTCTATTGTTTCTAGAAGCTTTTTGGTAGAGACTTTAAGGTTTTCTAATTAGAGTATCATATCATCTGCAAACAGTGAGAGCTTGACTTCTTCCTTTCTTATATGGATTCCCTTGATATCTTTTTACTTGCCTGATTGCTTTAGTAAGCAATTCCAGTACTATATTGAAAAGGAGTGGTGAGAGCGGACAGCCTTGTCTCATACCAGAATTTAGAGGAAAGGCTTTTAGTTTTTCTCCATTGAGAATAATATTTGCCATTGGCTTGTGGTAGATGGCTTTAACTAGATTGAGAAAGCTTCCTTTCATTCCCATCTTGCTGAGAGTTTTGATCAAGAATGGGTGTTGGACCTTATCAAATGCTTTCTCTGTGTCTATTAATATGATCATGTGCTTTTTATTTTTCTTATTGTTGATGTTGTGTATGATGTTGATAAATTTACAGATGTTAAACCATCCTTGCATTCCTGGGATGAAACCTACTTGGTCGTAGTATATGATCTTCTTGATGATGCATTGGATCCTATTTGCCAGGATTTTGTTGAAGATCTTTGCCTCTGCATTCATCAGGGATATTGGTCTGTAATTTTTTTTTCTGGTAGCACTTCTGTCTGTTTTTGGTATCAAGGCAATATTAGCTTCATAAAAGCTGTTTGGGAGTTTTCCCGTTTTTCAATTTCATGGAAAAGCCTGGCTAGGATTGGTAGTAGCTCCTCTTATAAGGTTCAAAAACATTCATTAGTAAATCCATCTGGGCATGGGCTTTTCTTTTTGGGCAGATATTTGATTACTATTTCAATTTTCTCAATAGTGATGAAGGTGTTCAGATATGGTACATCTTCCTTCCTTAACTGTGAAAGATTATAAATGTCCAAGAATTTTTCTATTTCTTCTAGGTTCTCATGTTTAGTAGCATAAAGTTTCTCAAAGTAGTCTCTAATTACCCTTTGGATCTCTGCAATATCTGTCGTGATCTCCCCCTTTTCATTTCTAATACGGGTTATCAGGTTACTCTCTCTCTCTTTCTTTGTGAGTTTTGCCAATGGTCTATCAATCTTGTTTATTTTTTGAAAGAAACAGTGGTGTGCTCGCTTCGGCAGCACATATACTAAAATTGGAACGATACAGAGAAGATTAGCATGGCCCCTGCGCAAGGATGACACGCAAATTCGTGAAGCGTTCCATATTTTTAAAAAAAAAAAAAGAAAGAAACAGTGGTGGTATAGCAACTCAATAGAATACAAAACAGGTAGTAGGCAAAATGAAGTCATGAAATTTGCTTATACATATATAGATATGGAAAATACTTGACTGGGTAAAGTGATTCTGATGGAGAGAAATATAGAATGCCTGCTCTCATTTGTAAATTATTTATTAAAAGAGATAGTGGGCTGGAGAGATAGCATGGATGTAGGTCATTTGCCTTGCATGCAGAGGGATGGTGCTTCAAATCCCGGTATCCCATATGGTTTCCTGTGCCTGCCAGGAGCGATTTCTGAGCATAGAGCCAGGAGTAACCCCTGAGCATTGCCAGGTGTGACCTAAAAGTCAGAGAGAGAAAGAGAGAGAGAGACAGACAGAGAGAGAGACAGAGAAAGACAGAGAAAGACATAGAGAGTGAGAGAAAGAGAGAGTATGGTAAAAAATAGAGATTAAGATTAGAATGATCAGTCCAGGATAAGAGAAACCTTGCCACAAATAGTGAGGAGGGTGCAAATAGTGAGGGGAGAAAGAAAAGGAGAAGGAGAAGGGGAGAAGGGGAGAAGAAGGAGCAGGAGAAGAAGAGAATGTCAGCTAATAGGTAGGCAGAGGAAATTTTGGGCAGTAAGGGAAACTGAAGACATTGGTGGCAAGGAATGCCTACTGGTGAAGAGTATTGTACATTATATGACTAATCACAACAACATTGTAGCTGAAAAAAAGACAACTGTATTATAAACAATCTTGTAAATAACTTGTTTAAATAACATAATTTTTAAAAATCAAGAACATTAAAGTAAAACAAAATAACAACAGAAAACCATCTATCAACAAATTGTGTATCAAACTTTCTGAAAGTGATTGATTGAATAACCTAAGACTGAAATTATATAATTTTCAAATATTTTTATAACTTTAATTAAAATTCATGACATCTTACCTGTAAATAAGCAATATAAAATGTATTATTTTATTCCTGCCAGAAGAATAGGCTTGGGAATTGGTGGGAATCTGGAAACAATGTTGAAGGTAATTTTACACTGGTGCTAGGATTGTTCAAACAAAGATATTATGAATAACTATGTAATACAGCTTATTAAAATTATAAGAAAAACTGGGGCCAGAGCTATAGCCTAATGGTAGGGCGTTTGCCTTACATGCAGTTGATCCAGTACAGATTTTAGTTCAATTCGCATGGTCCCATATGGTACCCAAGCCTGGAGCGATTTCTGTGAGCATTGCCAAGAGTAACTCCTGAGTGTCACAGGGTGTGCCCCCCCAAAAAATAAGTAAAAATATTGATGTAATAAAAATGAAGTTATTAAACTGATATTTTTTGGTACTCAAGAAGTTGAAGTCAACATGTTCTGACTCTAGTAGTACATTAGTATACAGCCTCTAGTGATACATTCGCATTCTGCTTCTAGATATCAGTGTTAAAATGTAAGTTGTAAATTGGTCTAAAGGGATAGAATGAGTTTCTGATATTATAATGGTATTCTTAGCTAAAACAGATTTATATCCCTGTTCTACTCAGGAGTAACAAAGTATCCAAAGTTAATGTATTGGAAAGAAAATAGAATAAGTCATAGAAAGACTGAAATAATTTGCTTTATCATAAACATGTTTGTCAATAGCAAGATTAAAAATTAGCGAGAAATTTCAACTTTCATTTTTTTTTTTTTTTGGCTTTTGGCTTTGGGCCACCTCGGTGGCACTCAGGGGTTACTCTTGGCTCTGCACTCAGAAATCACTCCTAACAGACTCAGGAGACCATATGGTATGCCTTGAATTGAATCCGGGTCTGTACAGGTTGGCCTCATGCAAGGCAAATAACTTAAAGCGGTGCTTCTTTCCAGCCCCAGAAATTTCACCTTCTTTAAATTTTGTACTTTCTCCCTTTTCCTAGAAAAATTAGGAGAAAAGAGAAACAATCTGACATTCTGCTGATTTTTAGTCAGTAATTTTAAGTTCATTTATAATCCTAAATTTAGTTAAATGTATTCTAAAATTATGTTTCAACTGGAATAAATTGAATAGTGATATTGTCATGGTAACATTCACCAATGTAATATATGACCCTAATAATTATGACTAGCATCATATGTGTATAATTAATGGGAACATGGCTAATTGTAAAGCATTTTTGTTTTTAAATTGCTTTATTTAAGCAAATAAATGTTTTTATTTCTAATAAAGTTAATTGTGCATTTTTAAAAAATGTTGCCTGTACAATAGGATGGTGACTTGCTTGAGCTTATTAAAAAACTGAGAAAAAGATATGAGAATTGAATGGAAATTAAAATACAACAAGCTTTTTAAAGCTGTTTGTATATTTTCCTTCTCTCAAAACTTTTAAATAAGGAATGGTTGAATCCTTAGAAATAAGTGTTTAGGGGGCCGGGCGGTGGCGCTCGAGGTAAGGTGCCTGCCTTACCTGCGCTAGCCTAGGAGACGGACCGCGGTTCGATCCCCCGGCGCCCCATATGGTCCCCCAAGCCAGGAGCGACTTCTGAGCGCATAGCCAGGAGTAACCCCTGAGCGTCACCGGGTGTGGCCCAAAAACCAAAAAAAAAAAAAAAAAAAAAAAAAAGAAATAAGTGTTTAGAATTTATTAGGAGAAAAGTCTATAAAGAGAATTATTGATGTCTTTGTTGTCTTCCCTCCAGTCTATAGTGCACACTTTCTAAAAATTTGCTTCTAAGTTCTTATTAACTTTTATTGGATAAAAATATTTCTTGTCAAATAAGATGGTTATTCTGAGTACATGAACTTACCATCTTTCAATCTTTGAGTTTGTTACCAATAAAGCTTTTTTTGTTTGGTCTGTCACTGTTCTTCCTTGTTTAATCTGCTTAAGACTTGGGCAGTAGAAATGCACTTTACTAGTTAAAATGGAATGTTTTTACCAAACAAAAATACATGCTACTTGAACTAGAAAATATGAATGACTGTACAAAGTGTCTGAGTACACATTGACCAAACTAGTTTTGAATATATTTTAGTAATTAATTGACACACTGAAGAAATAAAAGCAAAGTACTTAAGTTTTTTTTTTATTATTATTTTTGGGCCACACCTGGTGATGCTCAGAAATTACTCCTGGCTATGCACTCAGAAATTACTCCTGGCTTGGGGGACCATATCAGACGCTGGGGGATCTAACTGTCCTCTGTCCTAGGTCAGTCACTTGCAAGGCAAATGCCATACCGTTGCTCCACAACTTCGATCCCAGAACTCAAAATTTTTATTTTGAAAACTATCATACCTTTGACTAGAAATTTGACTCTTTTATTTTGGTTTCATAATATTCTGAGCTTGCAAACTACTGATTTTTATAGTAGATTTACACATTTTTTAAAAAATTTTTTGGCATTTGAATAAGGCTGATTTGATGATTAAATAATTAAAAGTAAAAATGTGTTAAACTCTATTAACATTCATTATAATATTTGTTTTAATTCAATACTCAATTTCTATATCGTAAAAATTATAATTTAAGATTTTTAAATGTTTATATTTGTGAGGGTGCAATGTTAATATTATATGTGTACCCCAAATTTCCTTAACTTTTAAGTCTCTGTATTACTGTGTTAACATATGCATTGTGGTCAGAATTTAAAATTGAGTTTTATTGAACATTTTCTCTTCCCTTTTTTTTTTTGATCTATGTATTTCTTATATTTGTGAGATCAGCAGTTTTTGTCATTATCCTTCAGATTTATTTTACATGGCTTCCTCCAGCTCTATTTATATTGTAGTCATGGGCAAGATTTTATATTCTAGTCATTGGCAAGATATTATAATTTCTGGTAGCTAAGAGTATTCAATTATGCATACATACAAGATTGTTTTTTCACTCTGTTATTGGACACGAGGTTTTCTAAATCTTGGCTAATGTTAATGTTGCAATGAATATAATTGTGTTTATATAAATAAGATTTTTGTTATTTTTATCAAAGAGTAAAATCAAAGTATAATTGTATGGTATAATCTAGGAGAAATTGAAAAATGAGCACTAGATTCTTATCTTTGTAACATAAAATACAGGTATAGATATAATAATTCAGATAGATATTAATGTATCCATATTCTTTTTTCTTTAGTCTATCTCTAAATAATATTCAGATAATAACAGAAGATTAAATTCTTTTTTTTTTTTTTTGGTTTTTGGGCCACACCCGGTAACGCGCAGGGGTTACTCCTGGCTATGCGCTCAGAAGTCGCTCCTGGCTTGGGGGACCATATGGGACGCCGGGGGATCGAACCGCGGTCCGTCTCCTAGGCTAGCGCAGGTAAGGCAGGCACCTTACCTCCAGCGCCACCGCCCGGCCCCAGAAGATTAAATTCTAAGAATGTGGGCTACACCCAGTTGTTCTCAGGACTTACTTCTAGCCAGAATTCATTCTGAGAAGTACACCCAAGGGACCCTACTTGGTGCAGGAATCAAAGTTTAGTCAGGAAGCACCGTAACACCTACAATATTTTTTCAACTCTAAAAGACAAGTCTAGTCCTTTACTTGAAATGGTGTCACAGACTATAAGTTTTGCTCTCAATGTATTATTTAATGTATTTTTATCCCATATTAATTTGCTTTTATTTCACTTATGGATCACTAGCTATGTATATAGATCTGAGTAGTGAATATTTTCATTTGCATAGGACTTATTATAATTGGCCATATTGTTAATATGATGTAACATATGTTAAGTAAATTATAAAATAATATAGTAATATGGAATATAACAGTTCAAAGAGCTGAGTCATGAAACAAATGTTTTCACTAGTTAAGTGATGGGAATGAATAATCCCACATAAAGGGGCCATATTGGAAGGCATAGGAATCAAAAAATTTTGACTTAAGTACAAATAATGTAATATAGCTTAAAAGGTTTTGAGAGTTAGAGATAAAATTAGAGTTTTTAATATAAATTCTATGACTTAAATAGGGACATGTTAAAGACAGAGTATAATTATGAAAAATCACTTTTACTGTAATAAATATTGAAATATCCCAATACTAAAAACTAATTGCTCACTAATTGGGGAGTAAATTGGAGCTGAAACTAAAGGAAAATCTACTGATCAATGTCTGGGGTAGAATAGATACTACAAAAATTATCAAAATGAAATTGTACATGTAGTTCCTCTTTTGTATTTTATAAGGTATAAATTATCTTAATTTTTTAGAAAAAGATCACTAAGCAGACCAAATAATTCTGCACAGGGAATTAAAAACTTGATTTTGAGTTTCATTGCTTTATGAAAAACTTCTGATACAAAAGAAAAGCAATCAAATTATCTTCCAACTGAAGCAAATAAACTGCAAATGAAGGCTACACCACAGGATCTTGTTCCATGTAGCATATAAAAAGGTATTTAAGAGCAAATTAAATTGAAGTATATTCAGCATAATGTTAATTGATATAGAAAATGTCAATTCAAGTTGCTCATAATAGTTAGAGATGAGCAAATTATTCAAAGTAATTTGTGCTATGATGAAATAGATCACTAGAATATTTTTACTCCAATTCACTTTTCACTCTGTCCTTGGGAATGCAATAAAATAATAATAATAGGAAGTAATTTAAAACATACTTAATTAAATCTTGATTTCAGGTATTCTAGAATTCTTTTGACCTTATTAGAAAAAAGTATGCTTGTCATGTCCTTTACGAAGTTTATGGAGGTGCTACTGTCAATTCAGCAAAAATAGATAATGATTTTTATCCACGTATCTATATACATTCTTACCTTCATTTGATAAAATTCATAACATTAATGCTGCAAATGAAAGGAAATGTGTATTTCTCAATTGCAATATCTTAACCTAAATTAAATTCAATAATTTTCCAATATAATAATTAAATACTAATTTAAAATGATTCAATACACTAACAAATATTGGAAAATAACAGGGAAAATCTAATATTACATTTTAGTAACATTAACAGAAAAACAGAATTAAATTGTCTCACTCTTCTTGAATATTATAACAAATGACCCTTAATAGAAACTTGAATAGTTACTGAGGAAACAAATAATTTGGACAGTGATAGTTTTAACTTTTTTATTAATACAGATCAGGTAACACCTGCCTCATCATAAATTGTGTAAAGCATATATTATATATTCAGTAACAAACAGTGTTGTTTTTTAGGCAGAGAAATAAATAAAACACTAGATTTAAGATTATGAGACTCTAAAGTCCAAATAAACAAAAAGAAATTATATAATATAAAATATAATTGTGTACAGGGTTATGAAATAACTGAAGTGATTAAATTCAAACTAACTAGCTTTAAAAGGTGTCTTTAAAGTAAGAACATTGTTTTGAAATAAGTAAAAAACCAGATGTATATAAAGTATAAAAGTTTCCAAAAAGGGACAAGCATACCCATAAAGCTTATCGTTTTAGTCTATAACAATGACATAGGCACGATATAATGTGATATATGCTATTTGAAGTTATTTGAAGTTAAATATATATATATAATAAACTGAAATTCAAAATGGTAATAAAAATAAAAATGGCATATTTAAAAGAGTATTAAATTTAAAAATGACATGATATGGTTTTTGAATGGAACAAATGCATATATGTGATTATGTGACAAAGGAGCTGAGAGAATAAAATGATAGCATTTCAATAGATTAGAATTTTGAGCTGTTTTGTTTTGTTTTGTTTTAGGACACAGCAGGTGTTGCTCAGGGGTTACTCCTGGCTCTGTGCTCAGAAATCTCTCCCAAGAACCTGAATTGGAACAAGCACAATATCTACAACAAATGGTATTGGAACAACTGGATAATCACCTGTAAAAAGCTAAAGATTGATCCATACCTCACAACCTACACAAAAATTAACTCAAAATGGTTTAGACACTTTGAAATCAGACCCAAATCTATAAAGCTCATTGAGGAAAAAATAGAATACTTCAAGACTTGTACCTCAATAAAGTCTTTGATGATGGATTGCCAATGTAAGAGTAATAGCATAAAACCTAAATAAATGGGACTAAATCAAATTAAAAAGTTTCTGTATGGCAAAACAAACACTGGCTAAATCTAGAAGAGAGCTAACCAAATGGGAAAATTTTTCACACTTGACACAAAAGATAAAGTGTTGATATCTAGGATATAAAAGGCACTCACAAAACCTAATAAAGCCATAGAAAAATGGGGAGAAGAAATGAATAAACACTTTTCCAAGGAAGACCAAAAGATAGCCATGAGGCACATGAAAACACGTTCACCATCACTCATTAGAGAAATCCAAATCAAGACAACAATGAGGTACCACCTTACACCAGTGAGGAAAATAAATTCTGTAAAAGAGGAGTGGATTAAGTAGCCCTGTAAATTTGTTGGTACATGTGAATGAACCTACAGCTTTATTATAGGGATGATGCAGTGCTAGTTTATTTGCAAGTGGCCTCTTTGGTTTAGATTTTGCTAGGAAATGTGGAGAATATCCTGGTTGTGTGCAAAAGAAAAGAATTAACTGGGACTCATGTAATACTAAACTTCATCAGTATTTTGCATGTAACTGCTTTAATAAAAACTTAAAAGCCAAAAAAATAAAATAACGGGTCCAATCTTTGTTGGCAGGGATGTGGTAAAAAAGGAACTCTCATCCACTGCTAGTGGGAATGCTGTCTGGTTTAAAACCTATGAAAAATAGTATGTAGATTGCTTAATAAATTCAGAATTGAGCTTCAATGACCCAGCAATCGCACTCCTGGGTATCTATCCCCAAATAGAAAAGATATTCATACCAAAATATGTATGCACTCCACTACTTGTTGTGGCAATCAGCACAATAGCCAAGATTTGAAACAGCCAAGATTTGAAACCAACCTCGATGTCCAACAACAGATGAGTGGATCATGAACATATGGTATATGCACGCGATGAAATACTACATAGCAGTTAGACATGATACAATCAAGGATTTTGCAGCGAAATGGATGGACCTACAAAATATTATGTTAAATGAAGTAAGCCAGAAGAAGAAGGATAAATACAGATTGATAGTACTTTTCTGAGACACTTAGAATAAACACCATATATACATATAGTAATCCATGTCAGATACAAGGGTCAAAAGTGTAGAAACTCCAAACACCATAGATGCCAGCATATAAGGAGAAGTGTTCAAATAAAATGGAAGGGGGGCAATGCAAAATCCCTAATATGTATTACAACAAAGAGATCAGCAATGATGGAAACAGTGGTCTAGAGTGAACAGGTATGTAATAACCAACCTCTAACTACAAAGTTCTATAATAATGTCCCAATGTATTTATTCATAGAATCAGGTGCAGAAGATGATTGGAACCCTGGGATACTCACTGTAGTGAATATTAACACCATGTTTTAATGCCTTAATTTTACCAGAAATAAAATAACCTTCAGCTTCTTTGTTCACAGTGATCCTTGGAAAGAAAGAATAGACACCCTAATCTTAAACGTCGGTATTCAATCATGCTGGATACCATATGTATATCTCGATAAAATACTCTAATTTAACCACTTCCTGTTGTTCATGTCTTCTATTAGGACACAAAACATATTATCATTCAGACCACTGGAACAGTCAATGGCACACTAAAGACCTATGTTACAGGTCCCAATAATCAAAAGCATGAAAATTACTACTTCCTTTTAATTTTCTTCTTTCTCTCTCTCCTCTTTTTTCCCTCTACTTCTTCTTTCCCTTTCTCCTTTATTCTTCTTCATCAATTCAATCTATGTTTAATAATCCCCTTGATCTCAGTTGTTCCTTAGAAAAAGTAGCTCTATACTTAAGATGCAGCTAACGATACTATTAAGGGTAGTCACATTTATAGTCCTCACTACCACACTGCTTAGTAGTCTATATTCAAAAACTGTGTTTATCTTAAAAAGCTTCAGCTTCTATGTAACCCTGAAACTCTTATTTAGCAAAGCCCACCCCCACTAGTGAGGAAGAGCCTTGAAAGTGGAAAACCCTCCAACACTGACACACCAGTCCAATGTTTTATTTTAACTTATTTTTACAGTATTTACTTAATCCTCTTTTCTCTTCTTTCTTATATTTTGTTTCCCCTCCTTTCTCTCCTATTCTATATATCAGCCAATTACTTACCTTTTTTAACTCAATTGTTTCTTAAGAGCTCAGACCCAAACTATGGGGGTCAGGCCTCCAACAACTACCAAGGAATAGATCACTAATGTTTGTCTTTATGTGGGCACGCGTTTGTAGACAGTGGACTCCTCTCTGATTGCCAAACCTAAAATATAAACATTCCATGCTCAAAGTGTATGTACCTTCTTTTATATATTATCCTTCCTTCTTCCTTCAGAAATCCTTCTATCCTCTCATCCCCCAATCCTGATCCATTATCCTTCCTTATTTAACTCTCTTTCCCCTCAGTTCTTAAGCCATTAGATACGGAGACCAACCTCCTGCCTCAATAAACCATCACCCAGCTCCCAAAGTGAAAGAACAAATAGTGATGAGGATTTTTGCTTCCTTCATTATTTCTTGTAAGATTTTATAAAGAGATATGATTTAGATTTTTAGATATCAAGTAATATGGGTATTTCCCTGAAGCTTTTGTCATCAATTTTCATACCCTAATTCAATGAACTCTTTTAGATAAATTTAATTAAACTCTTGGGCTTTTCTTCTCTGATCTTTATTTAAAATATAAGTCTTAGCTTAGTGGGCATATCCTTAAAATATATAATATAGGATGATGTATGCTATACAAGAATTACAGAAATTAAAAAGTGGAGCAGTGAATATTTGGTCTTATCACGTATTTTGGCAGTTAGCAAAAACAAAAATCAAAAATCTTGCTTCATAATTATTATTCATAATTATAATACATAATTCATAATTATAATACACAGGTATTAATTTAATACTTTTATAAATTTGAATGTACATTTTCTTTTTTTAATTTTTATTGTGACCAAAGTGAATTATAAATCTTTCACTGCATCATTTATGGTATATAGTGACAATGAATGAGGGGCATTCTCACCACCAGGGCTGTCCTCCCTCCACCCTTGTTCCCACCATGTATCCCATATCTCCCTTCGTTACACCCCAGAATGCTAGTGCAACTGGTCTCCATTTTACAGCTTCTTGTAGATTGAGCATCCATTCCACTGTATTGGAGATAAAAAGGATAAGAAAAAAGGGAGAAAAAAATTGGTAAAAACTACCAAAAAAAAGAGAGAGAAAAAATGGAAGAAAGAAGAAAAAAATGCACCTGGCAAATAAAAATAAAAAAAATCACCAAATAATAACCACAGAGTGAAAATGAAAGAGAAAAGTGGAAGAAAATGGGAAGGAAAATAAAGTCAAAAACTAACAAATCAAAACAAAACAAGAAAAATTAGGGGTGCTGGAGTGGCAGGGTTTGGCTTTCTCACCCCCCCTTTTTTTTTTTTGCATAGGTACAGTAAGCATTGGGGAAGAAAGGAAATTCCTTTGGCCTAAGAGATTCTGGGTTTCTCCATCCTTGAAGAATACTGTCATGGAATCAACCCCCTGGCTCCATATATACTCATTACCCCATCCCAAAGGCTTTTTTATAGTGACAGAAAACTTTCCTTTCAGTTGTGTGTGAAAAAAAAAGCCACTGTAGCTAGGGATCTTGGTATTTGCGCAGGATATATTATAGGTCAGGGTCTAGGTTAGAGTCTTTATGGTTCTAGAGGTTCCTATCCATCATTGTTGCTGTGTTCAGTCTTCTGTAACTTGCTCCCTGTTTTCGTTCAGTCCCTAAGCCAAAGCCTAGGATATTATGGATCCAAAGGTTCTGCTCAGTCTCTGTTGTCAAGGTTGGGCATCTGCAATAAATCATCTTGTTGTTGTTGTTGTTGTTGTTGTTGTTGTTGTTGGAGTCCTGGGCTACAGCCTAGGGTAGGGTTTTCCTTATTGGTCCCAAGGTAGGTTCTGTTCAGTCACAGTTGTCAAAGTCAATTTTGTGTTGTTGGTGCTCTTATATTTCACAGTTCAAAGGACAATACCTCTTCTGATTTCCATTTAGTGTTAGGTGATGTGATAGGACAACCTGGTTTTAGGTCAAGTTGTCCTTTCCCGGTTGTCATATCAAAACTGGCACAAGTTGGTGCCAGAACAGTGTTATAAATCTCCCAATAGAGCTTAGTTCTTGGTGATGTTGCCTGGAGCTGTATCAGTTCTACCTCTGGAATCTGGGATTTGGGATTGGACTAATACTGTCCAATCTCCTGGAGCAGGGGTCCTCAAACTTTTTAAACAGGGGGCCAGTTCACTGTCCTTCAGACTGTTGGAGGGCCAGATTATAGTAAAAACAAAAATTATGAACAAATTTCTATGCACACTGCATATATCTTATTTAGAAGTAAAGAAGCAAAATGGGAATAAATACAATATATGACCCGCTAGCCGTAGTTTGAAGACCCCTGTGACCTGGAGAATGTGTTGTATCCATATGACACATGTTCAGGATGGGAGGCACCCTTCTGCTATAAAAAGTGTGATTTCTTATCCCTAGAAGATAAGATCTTGTTTTTGTGTCTATGGTTTCCCCTTTTTTACTGTGCCCATATAAAAACATATGGTGTAATACTGTGTTACTGGTGCTAGTCTGGGTAAGGATGAAAGGTTGTACACACAGTCTCTGTGGTATGGTTTTGATCTGAGCTTTTATCCCAGTCAAGGCTTTTTGTACCAAGCAGCACCAAAAATGGTAAGGATAGAGAAAGATGTATATATTAAAATAGAACAAATAAATAAAACTGAGTTAAAAAGAAAAGGTATTTGAATAAAACAAGTGGTGGAGGAGGCAGCTGGCCAAAGGCCTCCTGGGCTGGCCACTTGGTCCAAGAGACTGAGATCCATCCATGTCAGACTGGCCTTCAGGGCTAGGTCTCGCAACTGGGCTCTGGGAGTAGAGGGAGTGGGGGAGGAGAAAAACTGCTCCCCTATGCATACTGGACCCTCTGCAGCTGTGTTTTTCTTACTAATACTCATTTTCAAAACCTTGCGGGAGCACTGCTGTTTTGAAATATACTTTTAAAATATTATCTAAAAATATTCTTTATTCTAGATGGTTCCTAGGAAAGAAAATGAAATGCCAAAGATTTTGGATAACACTCAAATAGATCTTTAAAGTCAGTTTATATGTGGACGTGATTTTTCCACACTGACTCCAAGCTGAAACCATAAACATATATATATATATATATATATATATATATATATATATATATATATATATATATATATATATATATATATATATATATATAACCCCTATCATGTATTTCCTCTCCCTTATCCCTGTGTCTCTTCTACCCCCTCATCTCCCAATCCTGATATCTTCCCTTAATTTAACGCTGTTTACCCTTAGTTCCTAACTCGGTAGGCACCAAGACCGACCTCTTGCCCCAACAGACCACCTTCCAGCTCCTCAGTGAAAGATACCCTCTGGGTTCCCGTTCTCATGCCTCGGCAAAGAACTACAACCAGCACGCCTGCTGACTCATGCTTGATGGCCCCTCTCACCCCCACCAAATCGTGGACTGTTGCATAATATAGGAATAAGCTTCAGCAAAACACCCACCTCAAGGACACTATAGGGTTCCGTAATGCTGCAAAGCATGTCTCAAACTCAATTCCAAGGCCTTGGCTTTTACTCCCCACAAGAATATATCAAAAGATCTAATTGGGAGTCTTATATTGCCTATGGAATGTACATTTTCTAATTTTATTTAGAATTCTTCACTTATATTTAACAGGTTTTATTAATCTTTTTGCTGTTTACCTTGAAAATTTAGCAGAAATAAACCTGTCCAACCAGTATTTGTTATTAAAATTAGTATGTTAGCAGCTTTTAATTGAAGTATTTGTGATACATTTAATGATTCTAAGGTAGAGTTTAATGAATCCTGTTACTTTTCAAGATTTTGTTCTGTTAGGAAGAAATGAGATTATTTCTATGAATTAATTATATAATTAATACCTACCAGTTAAATATGCAATGCCACTTTTGCTATAAAATTATGGCTTTAGATATATTTAATTATAAATGAACACACCCAAAATATTCTATTAAAACTAAAAAAATACATTTCTTAAAAATGCTGGAATGATCTAGTGGAAAATGAGACCATGAGAAAAGAAGTTGTACAAGATGAGTAATCCATTTATGTTTATTAACTGAAGCTTAAAGATGTTTGATTCTACCTTCCCACGGGGACCAGAAAACAGGAACTCTATTTTTTACTTTAAATTCAGGAAGATATGCATATCGTTAAAAACATTGTCCCTGGTTGAATAATGTTTACATTGCAATGAAACTGATTGGGAATACAATGAAAAGTATCTAAAGTGTTTTCTTTAATAAAAGTGAGGTAGGGACATATGGTCAGGAAGAAAGCTAATTAAAGTTAAATGAAGCTGAGTCAGAACATTAAGGATTCCTTAGTATCTTAATAACTGTTTTCTGGGAGAATGGATAAACAGAGCAAAACTAAAATGTAGTTGATAGAGAAATAGTAGTTATTTTTGGTAACCTAGAGAGGGGGCTATTTGATTGCATCTGTTTGTAGTCTATGTAAGCACTTAGATGTGATCACAGAGAAATTTTGACTGCTTCTTTCCATCGTAATCTTTGTGTACTTTCATTTGATATTTGGAGTTGTAAAATTATATTCAACAGAATACCATAGCTTCACAGTTAATAGCTTGTCAACTATGAGCTGACAGCTGTCAGAGCTGTTTATTTCTGTCTGTACCTTGATATTTTGTGCTTACTTTTATTTTTAGAAGGAAGAGAAGGCATATTTTATGATTTGGTAAAAAACAATTTATAATATTTAAATGTTTTAAATATGCCTATAGATTATCTTTTCCTTAAATGTATTCATAATATTCTTATATAAATAACCTAAGGAAAATAGTTTGATGAATATCACTACAGAATTGAATTGTTTAGAATAAAATAATGGATTCTATTTCTACATTTTTATTCCTACAGTCTCTTAAAATTTGTAACTTCTTGTATTTTCACATTTGCTGATTTATATTAATTTCTTTTGAAATTAAATATTACCCCCAACAATATCTATTTATTTATGAAAAGAATAATATGCTATTTTTTAAGAATAGCTTTAATATAAACTGATAAGTTGTTGGGTTTTTTTTGTTTTGTTTTGTTTTTGGTCACACCAGGCAGCACTCAGGGGTTACTCCTGGCTCTGCTCAGAAATCAATCCTGGCAGGCTCAGGGGACCATATGGGATGCTGGGATTTGAACCTGATTCTGTTCTGTTTTGGCAGTGTGCAAGGCCTTACTGCTGTGCTATCCCTCAGGCCTCAAACTGATAAGCTTTTACTTTAAGTGCAATAAGCTTTTCTATTTTTAAAGTTTTATTTGTTACACATTTTCTTTACTTGAATTAAATTAGTTAATTGAATAACTATCAGATGTACAGTTATAGTTATTCATGATAGAGTTTCAGTCATACAAATTCCAGCATCAATCCTTCACCAGTGCATATTTCCCACAACTTCACATTAGTTCCTAATAAATATCCCTATATCAGAACTATTTAAAACAATTTACCATCATTTTATTACCATTTTGCTAAGTATAGTAGAACTTGTTAGTGATTTCTCATAATCTCTGTCATATGAGTAATTGAGATAATATTTAGTTAATGAAAAGGAAGTCATATGCCATATATATTTCATTTGATTATTATGTATGTGGTGCATGCCATATAATGTTTTTTCACTCAAGACATTTCATTTCTAAAAATAATAATTTCTAGGAACCTAGTAAAATGACTAAGGCAGCCGATCTGATTGCAATCTCCAGTATCCCATATGGTCCATCAAACTCTGCTAGGAATGGTTTCTGAGCAAAGAACCAGGAGTAACCCCTGAGTACTGTCGGCTCTGGCAAAAAAAAAAAAATTATATTAACCAAATTTTCCAAATCTAGTATAACTCTAAATTTAATATTTTCCTTAATAAACATTTGATACAAGTTTAACATTTGGCCTCAGATTTCAGCCTAAAGGTCTGTCCACAGATTCTGGATTTAGCATCTCTAGAAATATTTAAGTCAGTTGCTTAAAATAAAAGTTAGATTATTGGGGGCCAGAGAGATAGCACAGCAATAGGACCATTTGCCTTGCATATAGCCGACCAAGGACTAACAGTGGTTCAAATCTGGGTATGCCATATGGTCTTTCGAGCCTTCCAGGAGAGGTTTCTGAGTGCAGAGCCAGGAGTAAGTCTGAACGCATCCTGGTGTGGCACAAAATAAAAAAAAAAGTTGGTGGATTCTTAAGCAAAAAAACAAAAACTATTAATAGATCTCAGCTCATTTCCTTAGGAACAGTCAATAAGTATCTGCCACCTGACCCATGTTCTTCAGTGCCAGACAATGTGTACAAGTTGCTCAACATTTCCACTAGAACATTTTTATATGTATCAAACTTAGTATGTAGTTATGTAATAGGTATTTTAGTGCTTTCACTAAATTTCAGCTCATTCATATTTCTCTAAGAGAATAGCTGTTCTGTTCTAGTTTTGATTAGAACAAACAGTAAAGGAATTGAATCATCTCAGAAACCTTCTTTTAATCATATTCTTCTCTCTTCCTAATCTGTCATTAAATTCAAAAGTATCTATCTTCAATTTATATCCATAATTCAAGAAATAGCACTGATAGAATATTCATTTCTTTGATAATGTCATTTTTATTCATTTTTCAGTCTAGGCAAATATTTGCAAGTATTAACCTGATTTTTGCCAGCTTAGATAGCAGTTGGTAGTAGTGCTCTGGTTCAATGTACAAGGGTTGCACGTGTCTGGGCCATACACTCGCAAGCAACATTTCTATCCCATTACTTGTAGTCACATCCCTGATTCTTTATTATATTGTCTTAAACTATTCTTCAATATTAATGCTAAAATTATTTACCTAGACCAAGTCTGTATGCTATCATTTTTTAAAATTTCTTCAACTAAATAACTTTTAGTCATAAATTGGGCTTGTTGTAATGTTATTTCTGATTCAGAATTTTTGTCCACAGCTTAATTATTTCTTCTCTGCAAGAAAGCCTTGAACTTTGTTCCTTCATCTTACCTAAGTCTCTGGTAAATATTATATTCTTGGTAAATTTTCTATTTAGCTTTGTCCTTCAAGCCTGTATTCTCCCTTGCACATGTATCTCATTTCTGTTTTTATGCTAGTTTTCTCCAGTCTGAAGAAGCACGGTACTCTTGGAACACCTATACCTTTCCTTCTTACCCTAATACCCCAAATCTAAGTCATTTTTACTTATAAAAATTGTATTGCTCCACAAAAACTTAAAAACAACATTTTATTCCCCACTGAGAATTTTACTAAGAGGTTGAATATTCCTAAGCTACTATAATTACTATCTTATTTTTCTACATAAAATTTAACACCATCTACTATCCTATAGCATTTAAATATTTGATATATATTTACTCCTCTTACTAAAATGTAAGTCTTATCAAAAGGCATCTTGATTTTCCTTTATTCATGTCTAAATCACATCCCTAAAACAGAACTATACAGGTTAGCTAGAACTTGTATGTGAGACAAGGACAATATCATTGATTTCTGAAAATTTGTATTTAAAAATACTGAGGCCGGGAACAGAGTGATAGTAGAGCAGTTGGAAATTTGCCTTACAAGTGGTTGTCCCAGGTTTGACTCAGATTCAATCCCCAATATCTCATATTGTCCCTTAAGCCTGCCAGAAGCAGTTTCTGAGCTCAGAAGGGTATGGCACCAAAAACCCAGCCACCCAAAATTAATAAAAATAAATATTAAAAAATATTGGCAAAAACTGCTCTAAATATTATTCTTTTATTGTGGTAAGTATAGGTCACATGTATATTAAAAACAAGAAATATTTAAACTTACATTGTGGTTTCCAAATACTATAGTTAGTTTTGTACTCCATTTCTAAGTCTTATAAGTTAATTTCACTTAGGATTCCAATTAGATTTTCTTGGATCAGAGTAATGGTACAGCTGGAAGGCCATTTGCTAAGAACAAATCTAACCTGAGTTCAATTCTCAGAACCCAATATGGTCTTCTAAATCCTACTAGGAGTGGTGATTTCTGAGACTAGGAGAGCAAGGAGCAAATCCTGAGCATTGCAACTTGTACCTGCAACAACAAAAATAATAACAGGCATTTACATTTTTTTCTATTTTTTATTTATTTTTTATTTTTAAATAATTTTTATTTTGACCAAAGTGAATTACAAATCTTTCACAGTAATATTTTAGTTACAGTGTGACATTGAATCAGGGGCATTCCCACCACCAGTGTTGTCCTCCCTCCACCCCTGTTACAAACATGCAACCCATATCCCTCTCCTTTGCCTTCTGGGCTGCTAGTATAAGTGGTCCCCCCTGTGTCTAGCTTGTTGTAGATTGGACATCTATTCTGTAGTCACTGGCTTTGAATTTGGTGTTTAAGTCTGATCATTATCTTATTTCTACTCAACGTTCATACAACTGTTTGGTCTTGGTACCATCTATTTCTTATTCCACAATTTATGAGGCAGAACAAGATGATTCAAGCTATGTGGTTCTGTTTGAAGAAATAAAAAGGCAAAAAACAAACAAACAAAAAAAAAAACTGGAAGGAGTCCATCTAGAGGTTATAATAATAAACTGGGGGTAAAAGTCTAATACGCCGGAAATAAGCAGAATTCTTCTAGAGGCTCTCGTCATCGGTTTGAGAGACGAAGGAGAAAAAGAAGGTGAAACACTCCACCCCTACGAAATGAAGTGTCAAATATCTATTAAGAGTTCCAACAATAACGCTAAGCACCACAAAAACAGAACAAAACAAACAAACAACCAAAAAAACAAAAAAAAAAAAAAAAAAACCGCCGTGGTCTTGAGATAGGCACAATGGCAGAGCCCATGAAGAGGGAAAAGAAGGGGCCAGAGAGATCACATGGAGGCAAGGCGTCTGCCTTTCATGCAGGAGGTCATCAGCTCGAATCTCGGAGCCCCACATGGTCCCTCGTGCCCGCCAGGAGCAATCTCTGAGCCCGGAGCCAGGCATAATCCCTGAGCACTGCCGGGTGCCACCCAGAAATCTGAAAAGGAAAGAAAAAAAAAAAAAGAGGAGAAAAAGATAAGTGGGGGCAATAACTTCAATAACCACACTAAGACAAAGAAATCGACCAAAAATAGATAGGTAAATAAAAATAATAATAGTAGTACATAAAGATAAAAAGTAATATATGAAAAATAAACAATGTTTTTTTTCCCTCCTGCCCAGGCACATTAAATATTGGGGTCATTCGAAAAGGGATTCACATGGCCTAAGAGATATAGGGTATCTAAGAGATATAGGCCCTTGGAGTATATTGTCATGGGATCAACTATAGACTCTGTTCATGATCCTTTATTCTCCCGGTGGTGCATTTGTGGTGTTTGGGAGGCTTCTGCTCCGTCCTGGGTGGTACATTTTTTATCTTTTTTTCTTAAATTTTACCTTTTAGAGCTAGACATAACATTCAGCAGTTAGCCCTGTATTGAATATCACTTTTCTAATATTTCATTGCCAAAATAAGTTGCATGAGGTTCAGAAGAGAAGAAAGCATCTAGTTATTCTTACAGAAGTATAAGTACGAATAAACAATAATAGTAGATATGCAAATGTGTATTTTAAGTGTTGTGTAAAGTTTATTATGTTATTTATTTATTTAAAATATGGAATGCTTCACAAATTTGCATGTCATCCTTGCACAGGGGTCATACTAATCTTCTTAGTATTGTTCCCATTTTAGTATATGTGCTGCCAAAGTGTGTACTTATTTTTAATTTATTCTAAACTTACACTTTTAAATGCTATGGACATTCTATATTCTCTCTTTCAGACTAAAATTTTGTGCATATTAAATACAAATTGTATTTAATCTCATTTGTAGCCTTAAAAGTTGGAGATAAACTATAAATATTTCAATGGGTGTCTATCTTTTTTTTGTTTAAATTATAAAAGAATGTTAAAAAGACTGTTAAATTGGTGGCAGATTTGTTTCCCTATTATTATCTTTATTCTTTCCATTACTAAAAACTTTTAAATTATTTTAACATTTTAGGGAATTATTAAATATCATAGATAGTTGGCTTATAAACAACACAAATTAAATAATCTTAATTCTATATACTTAAAAGTATAAGACCAAGGTACTGGTAGATTTACTATTTAATAATGGCTCCCTTCCTTATTTATAGATCATTACTTTTGTGCTTTGTTCCCTTGAGGGACAGCAATAATACCTCTTATTTTAAATTTCATTTTAGACACCAGGAATGCAAAACTGTTATAGGTATAATTTAATACATAAGACTTTGGAGTACCACACTTTCACATCATGAATACTTCCCTCTACCATGTATAGTATATCTATCTATACCACTCTAAAGTTTTCTATTGGAAACCAAATACTCAGTTTCTGTATGTCTATGACATTTTTTATTACTCCCCTTCCTATGTTTCTTTATATAAAATACAAGAGAAACCATTCTATGGCTAATTCCTTTTAACTAAATTTATTCTTACATGATAATCTCCAAATTTTTCTAGTAGCAGCAAATCACATAATTTTACCTTTTTCTTTTAAACAATGTATTCTATTTTTTATGTATAAAAATATTTTGTATAGAATAGTATTCTTATTATCCAATAATCTGTGTTGGGACATCTGTTCTTGCATACTTTGAGATTGGTTCCATGATAGCTCCTGGATGAATTTAGTACCAGCCTCTTTTTTTTCTTTTCCAACAAAAACACAGAACTTGAATCATCTTGTTCTGCTCATAAATTTAGGGGAAAATAAAAAAAATGTGGATAGGTACCAGGAGCAAAACTGTCACATGAACATTGAGTGGAAATAAATAATGATCAAACTTAAATACCAAACCCAAAGTCAATGACAAAAGACTCAAGGGTCTATAAGTTATTTACAGAAGGGGACCAGTTACACTAGTAGTCTAGGGGCAAAGCGGGGGAATGTATGGGATGTTATGCTGAGAACAGGGGAGACAGGGAGGTCAACACTGGTGGTGGGGGAATTGCCCTAATTCACTATCACTTTGGTACCATTATAACTGTGAAAGACCTTGTAATTTACATGGGTCCTCCATAAATATTATTAAAAAAAGAATTAAAATGGGAAAATATTGAAAATGAAATGAGAAGAAAAAGAAGAGGGACGAAGAAGAAAAAGGAGGAGGAGGGGGGAGTAGAAGAAGAGAGGAAGAAGAAAAAGAAGAAGAAGAAGAGAAGAAGAAGAAGAAGAAGAAGTAAGAAGAAGAAGAAGAAGGAGGAGGAGGAGGAGGAGGAGAGAGGAGGAGGAGGAAGAAGAAGGAGGAAGAAGAAGAAGAAGAAAGAAGAAGAAGAAAGAAGAAGAAGAAGAAAGAAGAAAGAAAGAAGAGAAGAAGAAGAGAGAAGAAGAAGAAGAAAGAAGAAGAAGAAGAAGAAGAAGGAAGAAGAGAAAGAAGAAGCGAAGGAAGAAGAAGAAGAAATAGAGAAGAGAAGAAGAAGGAAGAAGAAGAAGTACCATCTAATTCCACTCATGAAATATTGATATTAATGGGTTTAACTTCAAAGAATCCAACTCCTCGTTTGTAATATCATAGCTTTTTGTATTTAGGGGAAATACATACACAGACACAAAAAACATTTCAGAAGATACAAACCTCAGTCTGACTTTATCTCTTTATAAGTCATGTCGCTTTCCATGTAAAGTATGATTATTCTTTATGGTTGGTTTTTCAGCCACCACCCATTCCGGGCTTACTCAGGCTATGTGCTCAGAAATCGCTTCTGGCTTGGGGGACCACACGGGGACCGTGAGGGATCAAAACACAATTCATCCTAGACTAGCATGTACAAGGGCAGACTCCCTTATGGCTTGCGCCACCACTCTAGCCCCCCAAAATCACCTTTTCAGATGAAGTTTAAAATATAATTCACCCTAAAATCTAGTATGGAATTGCGGGGGTCCTGAAGCCCCCCAGGGGGGGGCCCCGGCCAAGCAGGAATTAGCTGGGAAGACTTCTCAGCACAACCGCACTCCTATTTTGCTGGGTAGAAGCACAACCCCACACTGTACCCTCAAATCTGAGAAGAGGTTAATTAATAATAGACCCAAGGCAGCGTCTCACTGTTCAAGGGCAACTTTATTTGGCTACAGCTCCTTCTTATATAGAGAAGGAGAAGGGGGCAGTACAAGGGTGATGTCAATCACACTTTTGGCATGAAAATTACTTCATTATTCCAAATAAGGCAAGTGGCAATACTTCTTGCAGTATCCATGGAAACATCTTGTGACCTTCTAGCTGCATTCCTAATTGCTTGACTATCAGGAGGTGGTGCAAGATGTGCTTGCCTCAGTGATCTTGAACAGACAATGTAGCATATACACAATAATGAATGTCTTGTAAACTCAGGGATATGGTTAAGGGAGTAAGGCCTCTTTTCTGGGAATGGTACTGGGCTGTGTTGCTCTCCTCCGGGCTAAAAGATTAATTATACTTTGCAGCTGCATTTTCCTTTCTCTTTGGCCCAAGAACTTACAGCAAGACTGCATGTAGCCTTTAGGTGAAAGGCTGGATTATGGCAGAAAGAATAGCAAAATGGCCTCAAACAAGTCAGTCCCCAACATGGAATAAATGAAAGTTCTGATGGGCAAAATTGTTATTTATTTATTGACTTATATAATAAAACTTTTTACGTGTTTCAATATAATATGACAATGAGAATAGTCTTCTTTTAAAAAATAGTCAATGATATAACAAGTGAAAAAGCAATTGACTATAATATCTCAAATACTATATATTAAGTTTGGAACTACAATTTTAACATATGTTTTAAGGGAGCATAAATATTCAACTTACAGCAATAGCTATATCATAAATGGCTACATAAATATTCTTGCTGGATTCACTTATTTCAAGGTGATCGTTGATCATTGACACAATAGAAATAAAAATAATTTGATGGATTTGAGATAGAAGAGAAAAAATATTATTATTCATAGCCTGAAAATTTTGTGCTCTAAGTAGTTTCAATTAGAATTGAGAATGTATATCTTTTGGGATTCATACTCTGGGGGAATTTTATTTTACAGCTGTGTGAATAATATTTATTTTTCAGTTTCCTTGAATTAGATAAAGCTACTTCCTTTTGACATCAGGCATTTTTGTTTTTTTATATGGGAATGAGCCACAGAAAGAGCATTTAAATACATGGGCTTTAAGTTTGACATTTCAAAAATAAGTGGCTCAACTCCTTTGAGTAATCTTGGGCAAATTACTTAACCTCCCTACACTTCAGTAGTCCCTTTTTTGCAATAAGAAATCATTACAACCTATGTGAAACTTATAATTTATGGTACATAAAATGTTTCATTCAGGGCTAGAGCAATACCATAGTAGGTGTTTGCTTTGCATGCCAACGACCTGGGTTCGATCCCGGACGTCACATATGGTCTTCCAAGTCAGCCAGTAATTTCTATTTTTTTATTATATTAAACTACTTATTGATTGATTGGTTTTTGGGCCACACCCAGTAGTGTACAGGGGTTACTCTTGGTTTGCACTCACAAATCGCCCCTGGCATGCTTTGGAACCATATGAGTTTCCAGGAATCAAACCAGGTTCCTTCCAGGTCAACCACATTCAAGGCAAAACCCCTACTGCTGTGCTATTTCTATAGCCCCCAGGAATGAGTTCTGTGTGCAGAGTATAAATAACTTCAGAGCACTGCTGGGTGTGGCCAAAAACAAATGAAAAATATTTTATACATCTTAGAAATATAAACAATATTTCAATAAATATTTTCTATTCTTATCCAAACTAAGCATTTTAAATATTGTTATTTTTTATGATTGCTTTCTGTTGAACATTCAGATTCTGAAATTCATGTTATATTCATAATTTATAAAGTGCAATATTATGAAGATTAAGATGAAATTAAATTTGACACACTGATGAGAAAACTCAGAATGGCTATAGAGTTTATACAAAAGATATACAAAATATTAGAGACAATAATTAGGTTACTTGAGAGTTTTTAAATTTTATTACACTATATTTTTTAAAAAAACCTCAATCTACTGGGGGTGGGGCCTGAATGGTGGCACAAGCTGTAGGGCGTTTGCTTTGCATGCACTAACCTAGGACAGATCACAGTTAGATCATTCAGAGTCCCAAGCTAGGAGCGATTTCTGAGCGTATAGCCAGGAGTAACCGCTGAGTGTCATCAGGTGTGGAACAAAAACAAAAACAAAAAAAAAAAAAAAGAAATCTCAATCTACTACTTTTGAGGTAATGACAAAATAGTAATCAACAATTAATAAATGATTCCTTCCATAATTTACCATGAGAAAACAGACTCTCACTGACAAAAATTACCTAATATGTCAAACCAGTTTAATGATCACCAATTTGTTATATTTATTATTTATTTTTAATATTTCATCTCTCACACTTTAAAAAAATATATATTATTAATTTGTCATAATATATTTGTGAGCAATTTTTGAAAATATCTTTAAGAATATATTATGTGTATTTTTTCTTATTAAGTATTTGTTATTAACTATCTTTACTTATTATCATAAATATATTTTCTTATGTGTGGTTTATAGAATAAACTACTACTATTAAAGTAAGGAAAAAATGGCAGATAACTTTTACATATTTATTTACTTTTGTGGAGCCCTCCTATGCAGCACTCAGTAGGCCACAGAACACACCTGAACGTAGTAGCTTAAGGACAGGTGGTTCAGTGTAAGGCCAGAGGACATAATCTACTCTGATCTTTCTGTGCCTATGAAACCCTAGAACTAGAGCCATAGTCAGCCAGTAGTGATGTAGTGATCAAGAACCTTCAGGACTGTGCTTCATTATCTCCAGCCAAAGTTGCCACAGTATCATGTGGTGCTGAGTATCAACCCATATGGTATTTATGCTATCCATGTGCCATAATCACTATGCTATCTCCTGAACCCTAAAATTATGAATTGAAAGAGAAATGGGATTTTAATATAAATATTTAAATACTCATCTGCCTATTGAAAATTTATTTTTTAAAGGAATGATGAAGGTAAATACTATAGACATTTTTAGAGGTGAGGATAACTCTTTGTAATCACCTTTAAAAAAAAAAGAGTACTTGAAATGTGCCCTTTTAATAAAAGAGAAGAGAGCTTTGAAAAGCTAAGTATGAATTGTGACAAAATTTCAATAGAAATATTTAAGAGATTCAAATTTTTCTGATTTTAATATTAGTTAATCTATTATTTTCCAGAATATCTTTATTTTGGTAATTAACAAATATAAATGAGATTACAGCTCATGGAATCAGAAATTGTACTTATCACCAAATATTAGCAATAAACAGAAAATAATTTTTTTATTTCACAGAATATTATTAAAATTTTCAACTGAAAAGAAACAAAACTAGATAAATACTTTAAAATAAAATCACCAAGTATTAGAGGATGATTTAATAAATAAATCTTCAAAAAATTTTAAGAATTCTCAGAACACATGAATAAAATTTTAAAAGATTAAAAATGAGTATATTTGGTTAATATTTAAGTATAATAAAAATCATATTGTTTTCTGACAACTTTTCACATGACAATAAATAAAATCTTAATGACATATTTTAACAGTATATGAAGCATTAATTATTTCATTAATAAAATATTTAAAATTATAGAGTAATACTATTGCACATCAGTAAGTGTATAGTGAAATGTAAACATGTGAAATAAGAAACAGGTTATGGAGCCGGGAAGGTGGCGCTAGAGGTAAGGCGTCTGCCTTGCAAGCGCTAGCCTAGGACGGACCGCGGTTCGATCCCCCGGTGTCCCATATGGTTCCCCCAAGCCAGGGGCAATTTCTGAGCGCATAGCCAGAAGTAACCCCTGAGCGTCAAACGGGTGTGGCCCAAAAACCAAAAAAAAAAAAAAAAAAAAAAAAAAACAGGTTATATACTCTATTAAAATGTGATCTGTACTAAATAAATTTATATATTATCTTGTACTTTATATATTGTATTTAAAAGTACCCATTTTTTTGAGTTTTGTTTGTTTGTTTTTGGGCCATACCCAGTGATGCTCAGGGGTTACACCTAGCTATGCACTCAGAAATCACTCCTTGCTTTGGGGGACCATATGGGACGCCATGGGATCAAACCATGGTACATCCTAGCTCAGCCAAATGCCCTACTGCTGCGCCACCACTCCCCCTAAAAGTTTCTATTTTTTAAACAACAAAGATATCCTAGTAAGGCAGCTAGAGGTACTTTTTAAAGTGTTCCAGGAACAAATTAACAGAATGTTGTAGCACTTGTAATGATAATTAGGAGAAAAAAAAATTAGAAAGGGAAGAGATAAAGAAGAGGAGAAGAAAAGAAGGGCAGAAAGAAAGTAAAGAGAGAAAAAACACTAAAATAATCAATATCTAAATCAATGATAACTTCTCAGACCTATGGTCTTTAAAATATCATTCAACTTCAAACTTAAGAGTTCTGTGCTTTATTTAATGCTCTGTTTGTATCCTATTAAAATTATAAGCACTTTGTGAACTAGGGACTTCACATATTTTAGATGAAAATAAGCCATGCATAATATAACTAAACCTAGTTAAAACTAAATAAAATAGACTCTATACTAACACAGTTGATTATTTTTGCAATGAAAACAAATGAACCAGAGCACTGTGCATCAATTTGGATTTAGTTCACAAATATATCCACTGAAACACAATTTAAACAAGTTTGAAAATCTGAAAAAAATAAATTACTGTTGTTCAAAGATGCAGAGTATGATTAACAAGTGGTATTTTGACAAAAATCAATTTATTAAATAAATCCATATAAGTCCATATCTAAGAAAAAAGGAATATATGATCTATGAAGGGGCTTTCTAATAATATTGAGACTTTTAAAATCAAGTATATGACTATGTAGATCATTTGTTTTACATAAATGATTTATATACTTCTCTTTATGTTTGATTTATTACAAAATTATTTAAAAAGAAATAAAAATAAGACTTGGCATACATAGTTTAGAGCAAATATTCATGGAATTGAGTATGAAGTCTGGATATCATGGTTTAGTGAAAAGGAGTGCAGTAAAATGAAGATGAGTGATAGAAAACATAAAAAAAAAGGTTTAAGACTTATTTAAGTCTTAAACAGAATTGCATGTGATTTTCTAGGTGTGAATTTTTAAATTTGTGTATTCTAAGTGATAGACTCGGAAAGAATGTGTAAATGTTGCCTAAAGAGAAACAATTTAAATTAAGTTTTCAGTTTAGTTTTGTTTAGATTTTTAAGAGAGAGAAGTTTTAGTAAAAAATTGGCAAAAGATACGAAACCATAAAAAAGTCAGTATGAAATACATTTGCCAAATGTTACGAGATTGTGGTTGGCAACATTATTTATTCCTGTAACAGTGGGCTAGTGAGCTCTCTTCTGTCCTGAATGTTGAAATATTCTGAATCGTTCAGCTAATGATATGTTTGAAGACATCCTAGCAGAATAAACATAAAACGTGAATAAAACATCATGGGCTATTGCTAGCTATGGGAAATGTAATTAGGTTCCCTGTATCACTCAGAATCACCAAGAATGGTCCTATTTTCTGAAAACCATTCCATGATAACCAGACATATAATGACAGTAAGTGAAAGCCTAGACTCCCAATGTGTCAACAACTTCAGGAGAGGAAGTCAAGCACTTCAAAGCTGCTTTCAGTATATTATACCACAATGGTCCCTTTTTATGTGCTGGTAAAATATGTGTGAGAAGTTTGGAGTATATAAATAAGCACAAGGCGATTCAAACTACTGCTTATCATTCTAGCTGCAGGGTCTTTATGATTAACCTTCTCAATCATCTTGACTTCCTACAGCTGACTCAACAATAGGGGTCAAAAAAAAGTGCAGTATTAGTTTTAAAGTTGTGCTTTTTCTGATAGCACTATTAGGGATATATAACACAAAGACAACCATCTTGGGGATGACAAGATTTTAAATCTCTTCTATGAACTGAATTCAAAGTTTGAATTTTATTAATGGAAATACTTTAGCTCCAATTCTTCCAGGGAGATGCAAGAACAATTTAAAACACAACATACTGCAACTACTCCTCCTAGAATACCACACAATAGTAAATTGTGCTACTCTGGTGTCAGGTAAATTGTTGTTTTCTTTTCAAGCTGTCACACAGTTTTCAAAATATCCCTGAATGTTGCATTTATATTCATCTGACACTGGATTTTATAATATATTAACACCTTGAGCAAAATGTTCTGTCTGCCAACTTAGTAATCTATCTTTTATAAACATTTTCACATCATATATTCTAATGCATTTTACCATTCACTAATATCATGTCCAGAGGCATATTCTCTCCTGGAATATGTTTAGCATTTTAGCAATCTGGTTTTAAACTGAACATACTATTCTAACACATAATATTACATGACTTTGAAAATATGTAAGGCATCATTCTCAATGTCTTCCCTTTTCCTTTTTAAAGAAATAACTAAGTGGTATTAAGTGTTTAAACACATCACTGCAACCTCCTCAACCAATGTCACCAGTTTGCCACTCATAACTCTAGCCTGCCCCTTTCAGGGCACACATTTACTTGATATTGTTTGCTACAAAAATAGAAATGTCATATCAACATTTACATCAACAAGGTTCAATTCTATATAATTTTATTTTTCTCAAGGTTTCTACTTAAGTCATTGTCTGAGGGGAGCATTTACTGGGCTGTGGTTGGTACTATTTGAACTTTCTGTGTTACTATGTAGGTTCAACGAGCTTGATGATCTTTTATGTGACTTTCCCCATCAGATTTTCTGTGATCCTACTGGGCTGTCACTACTATGAAATTTTGAGTTAGCATACAAGTGTGTGTGAGGCCACAAGGTTCTGAAGCTATTCATCTAAAACAAATTTGGTAGCTTAGCAGTTTGATAAGGTTAAGGTTGTGGAGCTGGTTTTTTTCTGATGGATTATGTGAGATATGATGGCTGGCTGTTGTGGCTTCAGATAAAAAAGATCTGTCTCCATCCATGCTTAAAAGGCCCCAGAGTTTTCAACCTAGACCAAACTACTTGGGAAGAATCATAGGAGCACATTTTTTTTTCTTTTGGGAATTAATAGAGAAACTGCCCCCCCCCCCTTTTTTTTGCTGGGATGTTGACATGTGTGGGCATGGTTGTAAGCTTCTGGTTTGTCTGGTATCAGTAGGAGTAAATATGGAGTTATTTGGCCCTCCCCCATTTTATGAATACCCCAGAATTTTCATCCCAGTAATCTTGTCCAACCTGAGAAGGTTCTGCTGCTCTATTACTGAAGTTCATTTGTGGAGCTGGGCCATTTATGTTGTAGGTTGTGGGGAGTGACATTGGAATAATGTGGCTCCAGGCAGAAAGAGGATTCTGCCCACTCCCAAATCTAAGAAAGCCCCAAAGTTTTCAGCCCAGCTCAGACTACCCCCAGGTAGGCATCCATCATTTTCTCTTGAAGCTTCAAGAAGTTGGGCCATTTCTTTGTTGCAAGATGAGAATTCTCTTCCGAACTTTTTCTAAAATGCATATCTTTTAAAGTCTGATTATGACACTGAATATAGTAATCTAGTATATTATCGAAAAGTCAAGCTAAACACTAATCATTTTTGGAGCACTAGAGATTAAAATTTAATTAGGTACATTTAACTACTTAATAATAGTTTTTGAAAGTTGAATGGACTTTTATAAGGCATATATATTTTTTAAGCACCCATCAATACTCCGGGGATGACAGTACTAAAATGAAAATTATCTATTACTAAAGCTATATTCTCTTTTCTGAATGGACCTTTTGGCTTTTGAATGAAGTTTTATTACATTTGGTATACAAAAGTACTTCATTGCTGAAAGTATTTTATTGTTGAAACTTAAATATTAAGTGAGAATGTTACACAAATAGGTACTGATATGTCTAAAAGGTAAAAAATCATAACAAGAAATCTAAAAAGCAACTGAGACCAACTTCAAAAGCATTCAAAAGTATATCTTCTTCCAGTCACCTCTCCACTTTTATAAATCGCACCTTTATCTACTGTGTATGCATTGATAAAAATATATATGTACACATATATCATTATCATGCATTTATGTCTTAAGTTAGGAATGAAACAAAGTGAAATTATCACAACCACAAAATGCTGGATCACATTTACTCTCAAGTATTTGCCTTTATCCAAAATCTTTAGGAGACTACTCAGTGCATGTTTTAGAACCAGAAATTAAATTCACAGTCCTTTGCGAGCCAGGTAAGTATTTGAACTCTTAATCTTTTTCTGAAACTCTTCTTCATTATTCCTGTTTTTTTTCTCCAGATAAAGAGTGATTTACACTATTATTTGATTCACTTCTAAAATTTGACTGGGGACTGCGGAGACCCTTTAAAGTGGAGCTCAGGAAGCCTGTGATCCAATATGAAGCAGGTGGTCCAATATGAAAATTTTAGGAGGATGCTCACTGCTTGAGCCCTGTAGTGCTGGGGAGTTACCTGGGCCACTATTGCAGTGCTCTGGGGTGCTAAAGGTCATACTACTTAGAAAATTACAGGCCTGCACCTGGAAATGCTCAATTGCCCATCTGTTTACTGAAAACCATGCCATATGCAAGAGATTTACCCGCACCATCTTTCTCTGACTACTTATTGTATTGTTTATGTGTAATCTTGTTGACTTTAGATCTCCAAAGTCTGATGACAAACTTAAACATTTGATGATAAGTCACAATGAAGTTATTTTTTTAAATAGGTTTTACACAGGGCACACCATTTAGTGGAAAAGTTCTAAAAACTTAAAGAGGGATAATTCAGCTGCAAGCAGAGAGTATTTTGCAAGCCAAGAAACCCAACTTTAATTGCCAGTGCCACAGTAGTGTGTAATCTCTGGCACACAACCCATAGTATGAAGTACCATGACAAAAATACAACCCTCAGCACATCACAGCTAACCATCTAAACATCACAACCAAATATGTGTGAGTGCCTTTGTTATCACAACAAAGGAAATTTAAAAATTAAACGGAAATGGAAAAAATTTTAACCTTGTACAATTTTATTCCTTATGTGCAGCTATTTTTCTATGTATTGCCTTTCTTCTATTAACATTTAAAACATTTCAGAACACCTGAAAGAGTTCTCAAATAACCAGTTTAGAATGACTACGTTTTCTCAATCTTACTGGCATAGAAAACTTATGTTCATATTTATTGATTTAAGTTAGTTTTAATAGATAAGTACTGTTAATACATATTGCTATATGATAGTGATTATAATTATGAAACATCAAAATGATACAGATATATTAAGTATAGTAATATACATTGAACAGGACTATATCTTGTATTTATTTTTAGTTATCCCAGTTAAACAGCAAAAATAAATATCAACAATTATATTTTAGGGGGTAAAAGGGAGGAAATTATATTTACTATAATTCAACTTTATACATTATATCATGAATTGAAAAATATCTATTTATTTATTATTGAACTTGTCTGAGGTCTGTTTTTGCTGACACTTTCTTCTTTTGTTCTTCATTGGAACTGGCTGTTTTTACTTTAAAAGATTCAGTTTCCATATGCAGACTCATTTTGCTAAATAATGTCTCCCAGTTTCTTGGATAAGCTGTATCCTATTTGAGGATAGTCAAAGCATCACACTTGTAATAGATTAGGAGGCAAAATTAATTTCTACCTTTGCTTTTCTCTCACTTGTTTCCAGAACTCTTCTGCCAGATGGGCCCATAAATTCCAGTTTTTGATCACTTTTTACTGGCACTCAATTTCCACTGCAAAATAGCATTTACATTTAACAGTCATTTTCTAAAAATTAAAGATAAAGGAGGCCTATTTTTAATTAATTACAGAGAATGAAATAAGCACAGTTGGAAAAAATGAACAAAGACAAACAACTCTTCCATGAAATTTTTACATCAATTGTAAGCTAGAATTTAAGCTGGTATCTGGCATGAGATATGAAACCAGTATAAATAAATATGGTAAATATGATTGATTATTAACTTGATAGAAAATTTTCAGCAAAAAGAAGAAACATCAATAATTTCTAGCAATAAAGAGAATGGTTTGAAAATGCTCTTGGTTAATTAAGCATAGAATGAAAATACAGCAAAACTATATAGTCTTGACCAGGAAAATGGCGACTATACAGAGGAATAGCAGGAGGGCAGCACAGCACATAGCAGTTGTGGACAAGTTAGTTGACAGAGCTAGACTTATTTTTTAGACTTATTTTTTTCTCAGAAATAATTTTTATTTTTATTTCAGGAATAATAGATAAATACAACTTATATTAATGAATATATATATATTTCTCAAATGGAAAAAAAGCATGAAATAGCACAGCCTTATTTTTGTACATATCAGACTTAAAATTTTAGTAAACAATTAGATGGAATTTAAAGATAGTTGAGTACAATTTATTTTTTATAGTAAGGAAAAGATTAAATGGAGAACTTATATGTGCATCTATTTAAGTATATATATAATGAAATATATTTGAATGATTTACATATATTTATCAAATGTATACTATCTGCAACCTGTATTTTTTATTTATTCTTTTGTTGTGGAAGAAGGGGGAGTGGTTGTCAAAGTATACTTCTACTATTTAGGGGTTATTTTTATCTCTGTGCTAAGTATTGACCCCTGCAAGTGTTCTGGAAATAAGTACACTGCTAGGGATCAATCCAGGGTCAACTACATGAAAGGAAAAACCCTACCTCCTGGTCTATCTTATGATCCTAATCTATGGTATACATCTTAATTTCACAATATATCAGTTTCACAGAAAATACAGTTAAAATATAGAAAAATTAAATGACATTTAGAATAGTAATACAACCAAAATATATTTAAGATTTTAATAACAATGGTTTTAATTTTATTTATTTATTTATTTATTTTGGTGTTTGGGTCACCCATGGCTCTACACTCAGAAATCGCTTCTGGCAGGCTCGGGGGACCATATGGGATGCCAGGATTTGAACCTCCGCCCTTCTGCATGCAAGGCAAACGCACTACCTTCATGCTATCTCTCTGGCCCCTTAATAATAATATTAATGAAAATGTCTGTATTTGATTTTTAGAAAACATTAAAGAACATATATATAAGTTCTTTAATACATATAATATATATAAATTTAATATATATTATATATTTTTTTTTTGTTTTTTGGCTCACACCTGGCAAATTTCGGGGTTTCTCCTGGCTCTATGCTCAGAAATTGCTCCTGGCATGCTCAGGAGACCATATAGCATGCTGGGATTCGAACCACCATTCTTCTGCATGCAAGGAAAACGCACTACCTCTATGCTATCTTTTTAGCCCCTGAACTTATATATTAATTTAAATCTCAGACTTTTTTGAACTGGTAGGAGCAAACAAGTACATTTTCAAAAAAAAAAAAAAGTCAATAAATCCAATGCTGAAAACTTTATCTTAGAATTTGAAGTAATTTTATAATTTTATGTTTCTTTTAAATTTGGTAGTAAATTACATTATGATTACTATGAAACTTATTATAAAGGACATTTTATTTGTATACTTTATTGTTTTTATAACATAATTATTAGATTCAGGTAAAATGCAATCTGATTTTATAAAATACAGATAACTTCTAAATACTTGGTCAAGAAGAATCTTTGAAAGTTTAGAAGAAATAAATTAGAAATAACATAAGCTATTTCAAATTAAGATTGAACAGTTTAGACAGCGTTAAAAGAAAACTGTTTTCTAGTATATGTAATATTCTTAAAAATAATTTGTAAATGGCTCATATTTTATATCCTTGCAATATTAAAATAGTTCTATATAAAATTTGACTTGTATACCTCTAAGTTAATTGTGCACAAGTACACAAAAACAGATACAAAATGTGAAAATAGTACATAATTAGGACTCTGAACTCATATTATTTTTACTCAGTTATTTATTTTTGGTTTTGTTTTTGTTTTTGTTTGTTTGTTTGTTTGTTTTTGGCCACACACAAAGGTGCTCATAAATCACTCCAGGCACGCTGAAGAGACTATATGGAATACCAGAAATAGACCAGAGTCAGTCTGGTCTGCCAAGTAACAGGCCAACACCCTACCTGCTGTGCTATCGCTCGCGACACAGGACTGTTTTCTTTAAAAACTTTCATTTGAAAACTTTTTGGAATTGGGGTAGTACAAATATTTACTGTTCATAAATGAATGGTTCTGAGTACTAAAAGAATGTACAAATTAAATTAATGCAGAAAAACATATGTGTTATATAATTGTGTATGTGTATATATATATACATATATATATATATATATATATATATTATGATTCAGAGTTACGATGACCATTTCTCAGAAAAAATAGATTGAAGCTTTAAATTCACATATAGTGTTGATAGTGTTCAGCTAGTAAAATGTCCGAGAAATACAGTGAAAGAATATATTTTAAATATACTGCCATTTTATTACAAGTCTTATTATTTAGAAAAGTGGTTCAATTACCTTTGGAATATTTTAGAATCAGAAAATACAAATTCAGTGGTTGAGTTCTTTATTTTTATTTTGAGGCCACACACAGTAATGCTTATTCTTACCCCTGGCTCTGAGCTCAAGGGTATCTATGAGATAGGACTTTTGCAAGTCAAGTGTCTGCCCTATTTGCTTTACTAGCGAGAGACTTTCTAATTTATGCATTAAAATTTTGCCTTGGATTTTTTGCAGTAAATTATTAATCAGCATAATAAGTATGAAACATCATAAAACCATATATTCTCATTTTTGTCTTATAAGATAAATGTTTTTGCAATATCTTTTGTTGCAGTGATGACTGTCAGAAATAAGTTTTAAAATGTTATTTAAAAAATTTTATTAAAGTTAGTGGATCTATAATTAAATTTAAAAATAATCACTTAGCAAATAAAGAATGACAGTAGAATATTATACTTTATTAGCAATTACATATCAATTTTCATGAGTAGAAGTAAAAAAATTCTGAGTATTATGAACCATTAAACATATAGAACATTACGTAAGTTCTTAGATAAAATTTTATTGCTAAAGATAAATGCCTAATTTTCTGTGTATTTTAGCAGAAGAACAAAGTTTTACTATGATCTTACAGTTTTACATTTATGAAAATGTTATTTGCAGTGACTACAAAATCCATGTAATATAGTACTTTTCCCCACGAGACCTCTATTATCCAACTGTAACTGATGTATGCTCTAAATGATAGCTCTAAAAAAACTATATTATTATATTGCAAGTAAGATAGGAATTTCTTTTTGGGGAGGGAAAAGCTGACGATAACATACTTCTATGTTTTAATTATTTAATTAAATGCCATTTTAAAGTAAAATAAGATTCACTTTTTATTTTGTAATTTGCAATAACTGTTGCTTAATTTTATATGCATTTTCTTTGGTAGACTACCAATTAAAAACATCAAGTTGATAATCTTTTCATTACTGTTTCTCTATTTATGTTATAATTGTGGTACCAGTAGCACCTCAAATTTGCTGTCAGTCACTGGTGCTGGCACTTTGTCTACGTTAACATGTTTAATACTCAAAACATTTCTTGAGCTAATGTTCTCATAGTCATATTCAAATGAGAAAATTGAGACAAAAATGAGTTAATAACAACCCCCCAGACACAAAGCTGATAAGTGATGAGACTATTATTCAAATCAATGCAGTCTGCTTGCAAAATCTGTACTCTGAACCACTAGTTAGCATGGCCTATCAGTATATCAATAGTCTTTACTGCAAGTATGGAGACCTATGTGGCAATGAAATGAGAGCAATATCAAAAAAGAGCTGATGCCCTCAGTGCAAAGATCTTAGAGGTGGTGAGTTAAGCTAATTACCATATGAATGAGCTTGGAGTTTGCTCAGCCTTTAAAGGAGACCACATCCTGACCAGCAATTATATGGCATATTCATATAAATATATATATATAAATATAAATATATTATATATAAATATAAATATATTATATATTCATATAAATATATATAATATAAATCTAAGCTATCTCAAGTTGCTGAACTATAGAAAATTTCAGATAAACTATGTGTTGTATTAGGACACTGAATTCTGTCTAATATTTTGTGTAATGATAGAAAGTTAATCGACATGATGCTTAAATTGGTCCTGATATTTTACAAGTAAATTGTACATGGAAGTGAATTACAGAAAGCTGTATATTTGATCACTGTGAAAATTAACTTTTCACAATCATATACACATATATTAAGCATATTAATAAACATATATTATTGCATATTTTAACCTATAAAATAGTAAATTTTAAATATATATATATATATATATTTATTTATTTGTTGGAACTACTTTAAGAAGTGCCTAGTATTTACTCCTGGTTCTATATTCAGGAATAATTCCTGGTGATGTTCCAGAGCTTTTATGTATTGTTGGGTTTAAATCTGGGTCAGCCATGTGCAAGGCAAGTAAGTACCCAACACATTGTACTATCTCTCTGGCCATATGTTTCCTAATTATTAATAGAATGCTGTGTATACAGTAAACTCAATATGTCCCCAAGCTTCTACAATCCTCCATTAATGCATCACTGTATAATCTAGAAATGTCTTCTAAATGAGATGCAGGTTCAGAAAACAGATCATCGAGGCTTTTTTTTTCTCCCTCTGACTTATTTTAGTTAGATGGCACTCTCAAATTCTATCAATGTGGTGTCAGAAGGTAAGATTTTACAAATACATATACATGCACATATATGTAATATGTATATGTATATATTAGGTGAGAACTTCTAAAAGGAGTTCAGGAGGCCTCACAGTTTCTCCCTAGACTCTCAATCAAAAACCAAAATTTCAGGTAAAGTCTGAGAATACAAAGCATGTCTTCTCTATCCAGATCAATCTAACTCTATCTATGTCCAGTGATTACTTGGAGCCAATTAACCATGTACTTTTTGATTTCCTAAATTCTTAACCATTGTACATATTTGTTTTATTTTTTGGGGGGTGGGCTATACCCGGTGATGCTCAGGGATTACTCCTGGTTTTGTACTCAGAAGTCGCTCTTGGCTTGGGGGACCATATGGGATACTGGGTGACGGAGCCGAAGTCCATCCTAGGTTAGTCCGTGCAAGGTAAACACCCTACTGTTTGTGCCACTGCTCTGGCTCCTGTACATAATATTTATATTAAGTTTTGCAGAATAATCTATTCTGTAGATGTTATTTCTTTTATGAAGATAGGTATTTTTGATAGCTTTGCTTTTTCAAAAAGATTTCTCATAGGTTTTACTTTCAAACAGCCATAATTCTAAATTTTCTCTTTCCTGAAATATAAAGTTATTTTGTGCCAGCTAGATATTGTCAATAATATTATCTCATTGTAATTTTATTGTATTAATTTTATATCTCTAATTTTAAAAGAATTTTCAAAAGCATGAGCAATATTTATATAAATCTTTATTCATTGTATATATCTAACAGAATGACAGAGAAATTTACAGTATTGTTTTTATTAAAGAATTATTTCTATTTGGAAGCAGCCTAAATTTTTATACATTTTCGAATAAAAAATATGATATATATATATACATATAAATATATGCATAATACATTGTTTTATTCCCTAAGAAGGAGATTCTTCCAATATGTCAACCAATAAAAAAGTGGAAAATGTGTTAAATGACATATCTTTCAGCAAAACAAATTTTGCATGATCCCACTGACATGAGATAAATAAAAAGGTAAAGAGAAGAAAATAGAAAATCAGAATATAGTCTCAAGAAAATATGAGAAATCGTGTAATTTGGAAAAATTATTTTGAAAGGCAAATTATTTTTTTTAATTTAAAATGATTTGCTGTTTAGCAATCATAATGTTCAAATTATGTGATAAAAATATTCTACATAACTGCTATTGTACTTAAGATTAACACCATATTGTGCAATTAATACCATTTAAGGAGTTTAACTCACACTAATGTTCTTATCACAGTCAAACAAGTTGCATTTGTATATAAAACAGATGAGAATATTCTTAGATCTCAGAGCCTAAAAACTCAAAGTGCAGATTTTTCATTCCTAAAGTATAAAAATTTGTGCCTTGAAGGCCAATGCAGGGTGCTTGTCTTGCATGCTGCCAATATAATTTTGATCCCCAGCACCCCATATGGCTTTCTAGAACCACCAGAAGTGATGATCTCTGAATTCAGAGCCAAGACTAAACCCTACCTCAAAACAAAAACAAACAAAAACAAAACATGCACCTGTTTTGTTTTTAAAGAAATTGACTCCATAAATAATCACATAAAGTAAGATTATCTAACAAAATTCCACTAACTCCATGATTGCTATTGAAATATGCTATAAAAATTTTGAAACAAATGGAATAAAATTATTAGTATTAAAATTATAGCACAAAATTATTTTATTCCACTCAAAAAACAATAAAATTTAGAAATATTTTTAAAAATTCTGAACTTTAGTAATTATAAGTCATTAATGACTCTTATAAAACCCACTGATATAGCATAGCATAGCATAGCATAGCATAGTGGTTTTAGAAAAATATTTTTAGGTTTTTGATGATTTATACATTTACACATTTGTGGTAATAATGTGACTGATTCTACCACTTGCTGCATTGATCATAAAGTGTTTTCCATTTTTATTCAAATACAGTTATGCTAAACCTTAGCTAGGATCAAATAAAAACCAATAACCTTGAAGGTGGAGGGAACAAATTTCTCTGTAACACAGGACCATGAAAATTGGATTCAACCTAATGGACCAAAGAAACAGTAAAAGTACAATAGCTTGAGATACTGTCTGGAAGGAATTAGTCAGATATACAGGGGACCCATTGTTAAAGACTTTAAACCAAAATAAAATCTTATTTTATTGTGACCAATTATTATGCATATAAAACTTGAAATAATATATTTTATATTAGATGAATAAAAAGAATTGAACCTAGATTTACTTCTACAATGTACAATAGCTATGTAAGTAAATGAGTTAATATAGGAAAATATTTTCAAGAGTTAATAATTATTATAAAATAAAATTTTATTTCTTACTGTTTATCATACTAGAATTCTACTTTCACCTATACCAAAAAAGTAGAATATATACATATTGTTTCCTTCCAGTGCACTGAACTTTGAATTCATAATTTCATAGAAAACAGATAAAAATCAATGGTGCAAGCAAGTGTCAAAATATCAGAAGCACTGAAAATAGTAAAAAGTTAACTTTTTCTATCATTTATAAATGTTGTTTATTACACATTTCATTTGGTTATTTTTTCTTTAAAATATTTTGTGAAATGGTGCATTTTACTTATTTTTTAATTCCATGAAGTGACTCCCTATAAAACATTACTTAAACAACACATAAGTCTTAAAAAGAAATGACTCATAGAATTGGTGAAATTTATTTTTGCCCAGTCAGAGCAAATGTTTGAATAAAATCATGTTAATTTACTTACTCACTTCACATGATAAACTTAGACATGACTTATTAAATCAATCTACCATATAGCTCAGTGTGCATTGTGACAATTAAAGAGTAACCTTCATTACTTATATGAACAATTTATGGTGCAAACTACATAGAACAAAAGTTTTACTTGTCCCTGTAATAACACTGTAAAAGCCACCCACAGATGGTGATATAACAGCACTACAGAGGCTCATCCATGAGAACTAGTGAGCTACTTATTTGAACTTGTTCATTTAAAAGAATTGAGTAAATGGAAGTTCTGTGATTATATCAAAACTATTAACTTATATGGAAATTTTTCCATGAATTCAACTGCATACTCCACTTGTGGGTTTCTGTGGGAACTTCCCAGGATCTTGATGCTTCTGCAATTTTTGCAGAAGTTGATCAAGAACCTTAGAACTTCGGCTCTGGACCCTAATACCAAGTCCTCTTCACTTCCATTTTATTACTCATTTCCACTGCAAAAACAAGACTGGAAACATGAGGAGTTCAGGTTCTGTGCGGTCCGGAGGTGGGGGACATGAAAACACTGCTGTTTGTGCAGAAAAACCTGAAAGAAAGAGCAGATTCTGTGGCTCCAAAGAAGGTATCTGTGCCAGTTGTACTTGGGAGAAACACAGCCGAAGGAGCAGAGACTAGAACCAGAACAAAAGTACCTGTAATTACTGCAAGTACCATCCACAGCTTCCTGAGGAGTCCCACGTGGAAAATAGTGACACAGAATCCAATTAGCCATAATCCTTATCCCTGTGCTGTTCTGTCTTAATAGTAATTTTAGGATCTTTATACAGGAGCTTAGGAAAGCTCTACTCCGAGACAGACACCTGATAATATTCTGGTTACCTATAGATTCTGTGATGTCTTTCTTTTTCTTTTGGGGGTACTTTGTTGGGAAAATGTGCCTGGTGGTGTCCAGGGGAACCACGAGCTATGGGGGTCGAATCCAAGGTCTCCGCCATGGCACTGTCCTGACCCTGCATTTTTTCCTTGTTTCTTCTTATTTGGGGGGGGGGGGCACCAAGCTAGAGGTGACAGGTCAGGGTTCTTTCTTGACATGGGGGACCATATGGGTACCAGGGGTCCACCTGGGTTGGTCATGAAGAGCAAGGACCTCTTTCCTAATTGAATTCTCATAACTTAGAAGAAATCTATGTAAGTTACACTCGAATGACTTCAATGTTCTTTTTAGTTTTTCTCAAAGTTTTTGTGGGGTATTGATTGAGGGTCACACCTAGCAGTTCACAGGACAATTTCCATATTGATATTTTGGGGCCACTCCTTCAGTGCTCAGGGGACTGTTTATAGTTCTGGTGATCAGACACATTTCCACTTACTTCAACCCTTTGAGCTCTTTTCAGCCCTGAATTTATGGCTATGCTCAGGGATTACTCCTGGCTCTGCATTCAGAAATCACTCTTAGCATGCTCAGGGACCATATGGAATGCCAAGAATCTTTTTCGTTTTTTTCTCCCCCACCCAGTTTTTTCTTCTTTTCTTCTTTCTTTCTTTCTTTCTTTCTTTCTTTCTTTCTTTCTTTCTTTCTTTCTTTCTTTCTTTCTTTCTTTCTTTCTTTCTTTCTTTCTTTCTTTCTTTCTTTCTTTCCTTTCTTTCTCTCTGTGTTCCTTCCTTCCTTTCTCTCTTTCTTCCTTTCTCTCTTTCTTCTTTCTTTCTTTCTTTCTTTCTTTCTTTCTTTCTTTCTTTCTTTCTTTCTTTCTTTCTTTCTTTCTTTCTTTCTTTCTTTCTTTCTTTCTTTCTTTCCTTCTTTCTTTCTTTCTTTCTTTCTTTTTCTTATTTCTTTCTTTCTTTCTTTCTTTCTTTCTTTCTTTCTTTCTTTCTTTCTTTCTTTCTTTCTTTCTTTCTTTCTTTCTTTCTTTCTTTCTTTCTTTATTTCTGTCTTTCTTTCTTTCTTTCTTTCTTTCTTTCTTTCTTTCTTTCTTTCTTCTTTCCTTCTTTCTTTCTTTCTTCCTCCCTTCCTCCTTCCTTCCCTCCTTCCCTCCTTCCTTCCCTCCTTCCCTCCTTCCCTCCTTCTCTCCTTCCTTCCTTCTCTCCTTCCTTCCTTCCCTCCTTCTTTCCTTTCTTCCTTTCTTCCCTCCTTCCCTCCTTTTCTCCTTCCCTCCTTCTTTCCTTTCTTCCCTCCTTCCCTCCTTTTCTCCTTCCCTCCTTCCTTCCTTCCCTCCTTCCTTCCTTCCCTCCTTCCTTCCTTCCCTCCTTCCTTCCTTCCTTCCCTCCTTTTCTCCTTCCCTCCTTCCTTCCCTCCTTTTCTCCTTCCCTCCTTCCTTCCTTCCTTCCTTCCCTCCTTCCCTCCTTATTTTCTTCCTTCCCTCCTTCCTTCCCTCCTTCCTTCCCTCCTTCCTTCCCTCCTTCCTTCCCTCCTTCCTTCCCTCCTTCCCTCCTTCCCTCCTTCCTTCCTTCCTTCCTTCCCTCCTTCCTTCCTTCCTTCCTTCCTTCCCTCCTTCCTTCCTTCCTTCCTTCCTTCCTTCCCTCCTTCCCTCCTTCCTCCTTCCTTCCTTCCTTCCTTCCCTTCCTTCCTTCCTTCCTTCCTTCCTTCCTTCCTTCCTTCCTTCCTTCCTTCCTTCCTTCCTTCCTTCCTTCCTTCCTTCCTTCCTTCCTTCCTTCCTTCCTTCCTTCCTTCCTTCCTTCCTTCCTTCCTTCCTTCCTTCCTTCCTTCCTTCCTTCCTTCCTTCCTTCCTTCCTTCCTTCCTTCCTTCCTTCCTTCCTTCCTTCCTTGTTCCCTGGAGCAACACTCAGCTCTGCAGTCAATTAGTGCTCATGGGAACCTTAAGGGATGCTGGAGATTGATTGAGTCCAGGTAAGCTTGTGTAGAAGGCAAGTGCTGTACTATCTCACTGGTCTACCCTGGATACTTCAGTTTGTTTGTTTTGTTTGGTTTACTTGTTTGTTTTGAATCACACCAGGTGAAGCTCAGGTAAAGCTCCTGGCTCTGCACTTTGAAGTCACTCCTGTCTGCCTCAGGGGAATATGGGAATTAGAGAATCAACCACTGACTGTCCTGGGTTGACCTTGTGCAGGGCAAACTCCCTACTGCTGAGCTATCTCTCCAGCCCTGACCATGGGTACTTTGAAAAGCTTCACCCAGTAGATGAAGTGAGTGTAGGTAGAGCATTGGATGCTTTGGTGAAGCATCAATACTAGCATGCCTCCCATGAGTCTTTTGACTTCCACATTTTTTAATTTTAATGTTTGCATTTTCACTAGCAGTTAACATGTGTATAGAGGTTCTTATTAAAGTTTAGATAAATTGGAAAAAGTTAACAATTATCATCAGGAGCAAAGTAAAATGTATAAAAATTACACTGTCATATTCATTAAGGTCTTCAGTATAGACACTTTAATTTTGAAGCAGTGTTTCCCCACATTTCAACTTATTGAATTATCTTTTATGTCTAAGAGTATTTTTATAAATGTAAGTGGCTAAATACAAAACATCATAGTTCTTTAGGTTTTCACATGATTGTCACCTATTGCTCCAAGAATGTATAATTTGATCATATCAATCAATAGTCATTGTGAAGATTTTTAAAAAGCTAATACATGATTTCAGTTTAGGTACTATTAAAAACAGTTGTTATAATACAATACTTAAAATAGATTATATTCTATGATATTAGTTTTGTTAAAAGTATATAGCACATCTGGGATTTACATTGTGTTTAAAGAATTGTGGTATTTTAACTATTGGTTCTATATATTTAATGATTAATAAAATATTAAAGGGGGCCAGAGCATTGGTGCAGCGGTAGGATATTTGCTTTGCAAGTGGCTGAGCTATGACAGACCACAGTTCAATCTCCTGGTATCCCATATGGTCCCTCAAACCAGGAGCAATTTCTGAGCGCATAGCCATGAGTAACCCCTGAGCATCACCAGGTGTGGTCCAAAAACCAAAATAATATAAAATATTAAAGATATATATTATGAAATTCAAAGTAGATGAAATAATGGAAGTTATTTTTCATATTCTTTATCTCTCTTTGCTTTTGTAGAATAGATTTTTATTGTCTTAGAACTGAAAATATATATGTTATATATGTAAATATGTTTTATGAGATGGACATATAATTTCCTGTTTCCTAAATTTATCAATACAAACTTTCCCAGAAAATAACTGACATTGTTTTTAAAGGTAATTACTTTTGTTTTATTTTTGGTCTGGGCATCATTCCCATGTTGGTGCTTTAGAATTGCTCCTAGCAATGTTCACTAAATGTGCAGTACTTTGAGTTCCCATGTACAAAACATGTGTTTCAGTCCTTTGAGCTATATATAAATCCATATTTCTATACCTATATCTAACCATACCTACATATGGTTATTTACTTTTATTTAAGCTTTAATCAACTATCATGTTATCTTTTACTATGCTTTAATCATAAACACACACACATTCTCTCACAGGTTAAGTTACTTGATTAGAAATTATACCTGGAAATGTAAGAAGGGTTACATAAAACAAAAAAAAAAGTCTGAAGAATAAATAACAAATAACAGACGGCCTGGTTCATTTGTGGGATGTGAATAAACAAAAACTTGGACTCTGTTCTTAGAACTGAAATCCAAAGAGAGCAGTAAAAGGAGATAATAAAATATAGAAAAGGTACTTGAAGAATCAGTGGATGTATATTGGTTCTAGGACTTACATTGCCTAAAAATCATTTTGTTACACATATATATGATCGATAATACTGTACAACTAGAGCATAGTCTTGAAAACTAATATGAGTTCAATTAAAATATTTTAAATCAAAAATTTAGTGAGAAAGGGTGAAAATAACTATACAGGGTTTGTTGTCAAGACGTTGCTAAAATATTGAATTTATTAAGGGAGTGCATACTATTATTACTAGATTTTGATTATCTTCTGGTCTAGAAATCTTGGAAAGTGCCATTAAGTTTTAAGTAAGTACATTTCAAACAAAAACAGTTATAAGGGCTTTAAATATTACATTCAAATTTCAATTACTGCCAACTTATATGTAGAGTACTAATAGTTGTAACAATGATGGCTACTTAAAATTAGCATAAAAACTGGAAAAAAATAAAACTAAGGTTTACTTTATTTTGTTCTCTATTTTTGGACATACATTATTTATTTGTGGTTGTACAATGGGTTCTTGATAAGAAAAGATAAGCAATTATAAAACAATAAAAACACATACATGGTTAAGATTAGAAAATAAACCCAAAAGTTAGACATCTTTCCTTACACAGCTAGAATTCCTTCTTATTTCTCGCTTATGAGTTAAATGCTATGTATATTTAAATAAATATGCATGTAGGAAACAAAGGCAAGGGAATGATTTTAAATTATAGATTTTATATTATGCACTTGTCTAAAGTTGACTCTATTACTCTTTTTTGTTTGTTCGTCTTTTGGGGGACCACCCCTGTTTGTGTTCAGGGGTTACTCCTGGCTCTGCTTTCAAAAGTTACTTCTGGCAGGCTAAGTGACCATATGGGATGCCAAGGATCAATCCCAGATCTGCTGTGTACAAAGCAAACTTCCTACCTGCTACGTTACTACTGGAACCCCAATTTTACTATAATACTCTTAATCAAGTGATATTCAGGGTTTATTCTTAACTTCTAAGTCACTCCTTGAGGTGGTCAATAGTAATCTGGGAGAAATATGCACTCCAGAAGTCAGGGACCATAATCGGAATTTTTTTTAATGCATCACTGACCCCATATATATTGTCAGCTCTTCAACTGATTGTGATAAAGTATCTTTGCAATACATGTGTCTGTTTATCAGTCAGTCTCCTATAGAATTGATATGAGGCCTAATTGGTTGCAGAAAACATACTCAAGACTTAGTTAGCAATGGGCAAAAAACCAGTTGACATTGTAGAAACTAGGTTTTGGTGGTCGTCTAGTGTAAATAAAATGTTATTTTTGTAGTGCTCAGGGCCATCAACTCTCCTATTCTACAATATATTTATGCAGCAGTCACCTTTTTATTTTCATTAGTTTCCAAGGTATTTATGCCAAATTCAATTGCTGGAAGTTTCTAAGTTTTGGAATTTTAATACCAGCTGATGTCCAACTTTAAAGAGCTGAAAGAGGCTAGAGATCTATGCTAGAATCTGAAGTGCCTGAGTAAGTAGGAGACTGTCCCAGATATAGACAGAACAAACACTAAAACTGAATGAGTTTACATCTCAACCGATAATTGGCTAGCAACATGGCATCTCAGTCAGTGTGGCCTCCTTGCTAACTTTCTATGCTTTGAGAAATCTGTAAGACAATGTCAGTTTATGGTGTTGAAGATCTCTTGTGATCAGTAAGTTATGTGCTGTCTGGTGTCAGTTATTTTTGTATATCAAAGAAAACAGGTTTTATAATTTTCTTTTGAGACTCAGCCGGTTAGTTCAAGAATTTGCTGGAAATTTGAGGAGCTCAGAAATTTGCCTTGGGTGTGTGTTATGGTAATCAGGAACTAAAATAGAAGTCCATTACAACTGTTCGTTCTATGGGGTTAAACATCTTCTGTATTCCTGAGATATCTTGCTCAAGGGCAAGCAGTTTAGCCTTTCTTTATTGAAGTGATAAGCAATTTAACAGACTTTGTGGTTGTAGCAGGGATGTCAGCTTTCAAACATGTTCCTCTTTTATCTCATTACCATCCTGAGTGATTCTGTATTAATTATTTTAAAGAATCAAGTGGGTTGAAGGTTTCTGCTTTTGAAGGTACTTCATGCTGAACAGGAGCTGCAGAGTCTAATCTACTGAATGAGAGCTGCAAATGTTAATCTACCCTTGAAGAAGAACTGTCTCCCTGACTAATTAGACTTGCAGGAACCCAGCCTATTCTTGGCAGAGTAAGATGGTGTATGGGCACTATTGGAACACATTTATTAATCGTGTTCATTTTTGCTTTCTGACATAATCACCACTACTCACAGGCTATCTTTCAACAAAAAGATGTAAAAGCCTCGCATTACATTCAGATTAACCATAATAGATTCTACTTAAAGAGAACTATCTGAAACACAAAGAAACTTCTTTGCTGATGCTATCAGCATTTTCTGTTTCCTTCTACACCTGTTCATCACCAGTACTCATTAGCATCTCATTTTATTTTATGTTTACCGATTTTCATTCTAAATGGGATATAAGGGATGACATTAAAATAATATTCTCAGCACCAGAATAATTAACAAGCCTAAAACTCAATTGAATTATTAGAATGAGAGCTCTTATTAGTTTAAATTTTTGTTTCTATTTTCAAATAAAATCTTGAATAATTATCTCCCCTGATTGTAAATATCCACAACTTAAGTATGTTATAATATATTAAGAAATATTAAAATGGACTTTTTTCTAATAAGTTGAGTGTTACCTTGAATTGTACAGTTCATTCTGAGAAGAAAACTGTATTCACATATTCCAAACCAAATGTATAAAGAGGACTGGAATTAAGTGACAGGTGATAAAGCGCTTGCTTTACAGGAATGAGGCAGTGAGTTAGAACTCCAGTCTCTTCACATGCCTTGTGTGATTCCAGTTGCATTGCACTTCATGATTCATGAGCTAAAACAAAGTGATTTCTAGTGCAGAGAAAATAGTGTGATCACCATAACAAAGTGTGCACTGCCCTTGTCATTGCAACCAGAAGAAGCAAAGAGAAAGCAAATATTTTTACAAGTGCAGCTTTAAATATTTTAGTAAGTATTCACATTTCTGGGTTAAAAGTAGTTAAACTACATTTCAATATTATTTGTGTAATATAGAAAAATGATCATGTATGCATTTAAATTGCCATTTAAACTGATAAAATTATATATAATTTATTAATATTCAAATTATTGTTTGTGGCTATGTTGGGAAATGTAAAATATTTAGGATTTATATATGTTTTATTAACTGTTAATATACTCATTAATATATTATTTGCTTTTGCATTTTGTTCTTTATTTGTATATAACTTCTGTCCTTTTTCTCTTATTTATCTAATACTGACTATTCTTTACTAAATATATTATTTTCTTTTACAGTTTTATTATATTTACCTAACTATTATTGCACTGCTATCTTTATGGTCACCCTGGGCATTAAAATTGATATCTTAATTTAAAACAACCTAGTTTTAATAAGTACAATATAACTTTCAATACTATAAAAAAAAACTTTGCTCTAAATAAGACTCCTTTTATATAAACTCCTTTTGTGCTGCTATTATAATGTAAATTACATTTAATATACATTATAAGGCCATGATTGCTTTCTTATAATTATTCTGTGATGCATAAATTATAAAATCTATTAAAACATAAGTTAAAGCCATGGGTTTACATTACCTTTCATATATTTGGTTTGGACTGCATTTAGTGTTACTTAGAGGTTACTCCTGGCTCTAATCAGAATGTATTCTTGATGTATTATTACAGGACAATATGGGCTGTTGGGAATCAAGCCCAGTTTAGCCACATGCAAAATAAGCACCATAACCGACTTACTATCATTCTAGACCTGCAAACAATATATTGTTTAATAAAATTTATTTAAGGATATTACTAAATGTATTTTTCAAAGACAAAAAAATCAAAGGCTTTCTTTAAGTATACTGCTTGATACTTTCAACAAGCTGAATAAGGCATCTCTGAATGTCAATATCATGATCATAATTTGGAGGGTATTTTGAAATTGATAAACCTCTATATTAGTGAATTTTGAGACAATACAGTCCTCTATTCCATGAATGGGGCTTATAAAATAAGTTAAAAGCTTTGAGAATTATCCTGCCTATTCCTGAGGAAAAAATAAAGATGCTCTTAAGCAAAAGAAAACATTTTAGTAGGGCCAGATAGATAGTAAAATGAGCAGGATTTTGTCTGCAGCCAAGACAGGTTTGATTCCTTGCTCTGTATCAGGTACTGTTCCCTCTCAGAGTGTTTCCTGATCACAGAGCCAAGAGTAAGCTCTGAGCACCACTGGAAATGTCACCAAAGTTAAAAGCAGATCAAACAAAAAATCTTCAGCAAACTGCTTTCAATTTTCATCTGCATAGTCTTTTCTTGATCCTCCAACTATAATGTAAACATTCAAACTGGAGTTGCAATAGATTTCTGGGTCTCAGATCTGCTAAAGTCAACACTACACAATTTGGAGTCTGTCTTCTAAAATTATGCATCAGTTCCTATTTCCTATAAAATGATGTGTATATGTCTATGTCCTGATGTCCTGTTGCTTTGTTTATTTCTTTTTTTTTTTTTTTTGGTTTTTGGGCCACACCCGGTGACGCTCAGGGGTTACTCCTGGCTATGCGCTCAGAGGTCGCTCCTGGCTTGGGGGACCATATGGGACGCCGGGGGATCGAACCGCGGTCCGTCTCCTAGGCTAGCGCAGGTAAGGCAGGCACCTTACCTCCAGCGCCACCGCCCGCCCCCCCCCCCTTTTTTTTTTTTTGCTTTTTTTTGCTTTGTTTATTTCAATACTTTATTTTGACTCTTCAAAAGATACCTGTATTATTTATTGGGATTCATTTGTATTGAAGAGATCTTTTTATCTGTAAACTCTGAAGATATTCTCTCCTCTCCAGCGTTTTTCCTCATTATTTATCTATGTTTGCATGTCAAAGTTTGCTACTCTGGATTTCTAACCTGTATATATTTCAAGAGATATGGAAAGTGTTTTACTAACTATTAGTTTCTCTTTATGGACCTTATGATAGTCTTATGTTGGTATAAAAGGTGATGTCTCAGTGGTCTCTGAGATGTTGGTTTTATTTTGTTTGTTTTTTGTTTTGGGTCACACCCAGCAGTGCTCAGGAGTTACTCCCAGCTGTACACTTAGAAATCGCTCCTGACAGCCTCAGGGGACCATATGGGATGCTGGGATTCCAACCACTATCCTTCTGCATGCAAGGCAAATGCCTTACCTCCATGCTATCTCCCTGGCCCCAGATACTGTGTGTTTTTTTTTTTTATTGTTTTTCTTTCCATTCCTGGCAGGAGAGGCAAACTTATCCTTCTGCATACAAGGCAAATGCCTTTCCTCCATGCTATCTCTCTGGCCCCAAGATGCTGTTTTTTTCTTTTTTCTTTTTTTTTAATTTTTTATTGTTTTTCTTTCCATTCCTGGAAGGAGAGGCAAACACATTTTATCTTTTTTTTTTTTTTGCATGTCATTACATTGTGCTGGAACAATGTTTTCTTTGTTTGTTTAGATAGTGATAGCATGTTTTTAACCAAGGTCACACTGTAACTATGACATATATGCATACACACACACTTATTTATAGCAATGTGGTCAGAGCTACTCTGTATGTACAGTGATGCTGGGGACTACCAGTGTCACCTGGAGATGATAAAGGTCACTAGGACAACACCTAGATGTAATCAGGACTCTTTGGGTTGCATTTATGTTTTGATTTTTCTTTTTGATTTTGTTTTAATCTTTGATCTCAGAACTTATTCTTAGCTCTGTGCTCAGGGATCATTCCTGGTGGTTTTTAGGGTTCAAATGGCAGTATTAAAACTGTGGTCATCTATATGCAAGGCAAGTGATTTAACCTGAGAACTATCTTTCCAGCATGATGTCTTTTTTATCTAACCTATTAATACCCCTTAATATCTAACCTTTAATACCCTATGATATTTAAAAAACATTAAAGTAACATATAAAACATGTCTACAATCAAATTCTCTCTTAAAACTTCCCCAAGATATGTTACTGTTCTTTGTTAGTCTTTTTATATTGAGTGACCTTCTTGGGCAAATTATGCAAAGTGTATATTCTTATTTTGTGTGTAGCCACATAAACATATGTTTAATCAACTTATTGATTGATTGTTAGGGAACTGCTGACCAAAATCGTCTGCCCTTGGTAAAATCAAAATAATCTCTTGCTTCAGTTACTTCAGTAAAATATTCCAATGAGCAAGAAATTAACACTTACCACCAAATAATCTTATACAACTATTTCAGAAAACCAGGAAGGGCCATAAGGAGGAAACAACATTTACTTATAATTTTTGATGAATTTTCTAGAAACTTTCATACAGGAATCAATAATCCATTTTACTGAAGGGATTATGCACTGTCAAGAACCCAGAATAGGCCAAATATGAACATGATCAATTTGGTTGACTTGTGACAACTGCTTGAACCTTTAAATCCTTGAACATTTTTCCACAAGGCAAAGGAATCTTTCAGGGTTTTCCTTTTCAGCTGCTTTTTGCTCAAGCTCCTTTTCCAAAAAGGGAAATGAAGTCCAATTTTGTCTCTATGCAGGTCTAAGCATACAGTCTTTTCTGATATATATCTAAGAATCCACATTAAGGTCTTAAAACAGATCTACTAGTGTGATGACTGAGTGGATTATTTTGAATCCCTTAATTCATACATTCACTGACTATTTTTGAACGATTTTGTATTTTGAGAGATAGTTTCTACATGCAAACTGGAGATTTCCAATTATGCCTTAACTTTCACTTCTTACACAGAGCCTCAGGTGAATCAAAATGTGAGAATAAAATTTTCTTCGTCTCACAGCAAGGATTTTTCCTTGGAATGTCCACTGCTCAGCATGAACTTTTGAGATTATTGATTCTCAGGAATGAGCTGGAGCTTTAAAAAAAATCCATTATTGGTGACTATTTTCAGAGCTTTATTTTTCAGGGTTTTTTTTTTTTTGTAACTCTCTTGTTAAACCTAAATGAAATATATAATTTTGATAGCTATAGTGCACAGATATTGGTTTAACTGATTTTAGAAAGAACTGTAGTGATAATATCAATTAAATTAGAGAAAGTGCTGAGTCAATTTAATACCAGAAACAAGATAAAAGCTCTAGAGTAAGCTCTTAGAAATGCTACCAATAAAAATTAGCTAGAATTGGGGCCAGAGAGATAGCATAGAGGTAGAGTGTTTGCCTTGCATGTAGAAAAAACAGTGGTTCAAATCCCAGCAAATCATATGGACCCCCGAGCCTGTCAGGAGCAATTTCTGAGCATTGAACCAGGAGTAACCCTGAGTGCTGTCTGGTGTGACCTCCCCAAAAATATATTAGCTAGGAACTTTGTTTTAGGAAGTAATTCAGACATTCTTAGTCCTTCAATTGACTTCCTGACTCTTAGTTTTTACCGCAGCAACACAGTAACAATGGTATTTCAATGTGCAATGGAGTTAGGAAGGGAATAATTAGAAAAATTAAATATTTCAACATTGCATTCCTATTGTTATATGTTAGTGAGAAGTTTCATTAATTTCAGTAATTTAAAAAATTGTCTTGATATTTGTTGTTTCTATTGGGAAAAATATAGGGGCGTTTTATCTGACTTTCAATATGTTTTCCTTGGGGCCAACGAGGTGGTGCTAGAGGTAAGGTGTCTGCCTTGCAAGCACTAGCCAAGGAAGGATCGTGGTTCGATTCCCCGGAGTCCCATATGGTCCCCCCCAAGCCAGGGGCAATTTCTGAGCTCTTAGCCAGGAGTAAGCCCTGAGCATCAAACTGTGTGGCCCGAAAAAAACAAACAAACAAAAAAATGTTATCCTTACATTAATATTTTTTCAAATATAGGTTCTACAATATACACATACCATTGAGTCCTTCATTTATGTAGATGATTGCAAAAATACTGTTCTTTTTTATGTCACTAATTTCCTTTTTATACCACATTTAAAAGCCAGTTGCAAACCACCTTGTATATTCTATTATATCCCCAAAAGCGTGTTTTTATTTGCCTACTATGGCAACCTAATTTTTGAGATCACTTTTTTATTTTTATAAATTATTTTAAGGTAGGTAGTACGTTTTTGTTGGACTTTCTAACTAAACAGGAAAAATTCTTACTAAATTTTTACAAAAGTGTTGTATGTAATACAAAAATAATATCGCCTTTTACTTCATGATAAAATAAGTATTAAATTCCCTTTCTCTCCATATCCTCATTCAGAACTGTTCTTTTTTTTAATTAGATGGTTAAGGTGGTTTTTATTTATTTTTTTGATGTGTTCCACTATGTGGTGTGAGATGATTTCTCAGTTTTAATCATAATCCTAATCATTAATAATGTGAAGGAGCACTTTTCTGTCTTTTGGCCATCTATGATTCCTCTTTGAGGAAATATTTATTTATTCTCATTTTTGTTGGGATTAGATTTTTTTCTTGTCAAACTCTACTAGAGCTTAAATATTTTAGATATTAACCACTTATCACATAGATAATGGGTAAAAATTTTCTCCTAACCTGCTGACAATTATATCTTGGTCACCATTTCTTTTTGAGATACATCAAGTCTTAGTTTAATATAGCTCCATTTGTTTATCTTTGCTTCTTACTTGTTCAGTGGTGGTTCATCTTTGAACATGCCTTTAGCTTAAGTGTTATTGAGTTTTCTGCCTATATTTTTATCGATGTAACTTATGGTTTCAGGTCCGATATCATGATTTTTAATCTATTTGGATTTGTGCATGGAGTTGAAAGCAGGTTGAAAGCAGGTTACTATTCATTTCTTTGCATGTAACTGACAAGTTTTCCCAAACCAGTTGTTAAAGATGTTTTCCTTGTTCCACTTAGTATTTCCTGTTTCTTTATCAAAGACTAATCGATCATATTAGAGACATATTAGAGACAATCTTAGGATATTAAAATCTATTGCATTTACTTGAGTCTGTCTTTATTTCAATATCATTTGCAAGCAGAGCCTAGGGCTCCAAATGAGGATCTGGTGAAATACAGGTCTGGAAGCAAACATTGATGTAAGAAATAATACACACTGTGAAAATGTACAAGAAAAGATTTAGGAAATCCAGCACTCTAGAAAGGAATCCAACCACACAATCTTTCTGCCCCTAAGAAGGAATGAGGCTTAGTGGAAGAAGACTGAAGAATGAGTGCCTGCCTTCCTCAGATCCCTGCTTTTAATGAAAAGTACCAGGTCACACCCTAGGGTGGGAGAGAAATACCAAGAAGGGAATAATCCAACAATTCCACCACCATATCTTATCTAAGGGTAGAGTATAAATATTGATTAGGGTGGGAACAGTACTCCAGCAATCATGGGTTTTAATTACTACTACTTTTATAATGCAATTTGAATTTGGGGAAAGTTATGTCTCCCATCTTCTTTATCTCAAACCTTGCTTTAGCAATTCAGGGATGTTCATTGTTCTATACAAATTTCAGCAGTCACTCTCTGCTTTGGGTATCAAGATGATGATGATCACCTGAGAAAAACTATTTGGGTATGTATATATTTCTTTCTTTTTCTGGCACAGCCTGAAAAGTAGTGGCAGTAAGTTTTAGTTAAAGGTTTGAAACAAGTCATTCATGAATTGTTACCTAGAACTTTGTTTTTAGGAAGACTTATGATTACCGTTTTAATTTTCTCAATCGTGATAGATTCATATATTCTATATCATCTTAGTTCAACCTTGAGAGCATTTTGGATTTCAAGGATTTATCCATTTATTCTAAGTTCTATTATTTCATAGCATAAAGATTATCAAAGTAAAAAGTTTGATTATCTTTTGAATTTCGTAGTGTCTGTTTTGATATCCTCCCTTTCTGATAGCTTCTCTCTCTTTTATATTTATGAGTCTTTCAAATAATATATTTATCTCATTTTTTTCCAAAAATCAACTCTTGCCTTGATTGATATTTTATTGTTTATTTTTTTTTTGTATTTCCAGTTAATTTGTTTTCTGATATTTATTGTTCCCTTATTTATGCCTGATATCTGCTCATTTTTTGGTCCTTTTCTAGGTTGTTTGTTTGTTTGTTTGTTTGTTTTGATTTTTGGTTTTGGGGCCACACTGGTGACGCTCAGAATCACTCCTGGCTTAGGGGACCATAAGGGACACTGGGGGATCGAACTGAGGTCTGTCCTAGGCTAGAGCTGGCAAGGCAGACGCCTTTCCTCTTTGCGCCACTGATCCGGCCCCCCTTTACTAATTTCTTTTTTTTTTTTTTTTTTTTGGGCCACACCCGTTTGACGCTCAGGGGTTACTCCTGGCTACGCGCTCAGAAATCGCCCCTGTCTTGGGGGGACCATAAGGGACGCCGGGGGATCAAACCGCAGTCCGTTCCTTGGCTAGCGCTTGTAAGGCAGACAGACACCTTACCTCTAGCGCCACCTTCCCGGCCCCTAATTTCTTAAGCTGTTCTGTTAATATATTTCTACGGGACATTTTTTTTCCTTCCTCATGAATGCTTGCAAAACTATAAACTCTGATCTTTGTACAACTTTTGTCATATTGTCTGATATTATGCCCACCCTAGAAATTTTGAGGAAGTTGTTTGATTGAAGGGTTGTCGAGCACCGTTTACTGTATTTATTCAAGTATAATGCGCACCCCTAATTTTTATGAAAAATCGGTATAAAATTTTGTTTCAGACCAAGCATTGTAATTGACAAAAAACGTTGTTGAACAAGTGCGGGCATGATAAAAATCATTTAGTGACAACGTAAACTGATATAAACACAATACCGAAATAAAATGACAGGTAACAATGTTCATTTAAAATGCTTCCAAGTCAGATTCATCATCAGATACACTAAAGAGTTGTTCCCATTTTTCATCAGTGTCCCAGTTGGCAGGAACATCTGTTTCTCCAGTTTCTTTGCTTTCTTCTGAGCCTGAATTCCACAGCAGGACGTCTTCTGTGCAGGCCATTTGATTGCTGATGCCTGTCTTCCAAAACCTCTTGATGATCGTTTCTTTTGGTCTGTCTTTCCATGATGTTTGAACCCAGGAAGTCACGAGCGATAGGCCAGGTTTCTTGAGATTTTTTTTTTATTGCCCTCAAATGCAGCCCAGAAAAGGCGCAGTGCGAAGTCCCAGTTCGCCTGTGCCCTCATTGGGCAGGCAGCCACTGCCACCCCAACCCAGCCCTCCTTTATAACAAGCACCCAAACTTTGATTTCTTTTTTTGGTAGAAAAATCTGTGCACTATACTCGAATAAATACGGTAATTCTAAGTTTGTTTTTGCTTTGACTATTCACATATATTTCTTGCATGGCCGTGTACTGTTAAAGTTTTCTGGTAATTCATAGTATGGAACATCTTTCTTTTTCTTTTTCTTTCTTCCTTTCTATTTCTTTTCTTTCTCTTTTTTCTTTCTTATTCCTTTCTTCTTTTCTTTCATCTGTCTCTTTTTTTGGTTTTGTTTTGTTTTGTTTTTTTGGCTACACCCTGAAACACTCAGGGGTTACTTCTGGCTGTGTGTTAAGAAATCTATCCTGAACAGGAAACCATATGTGATGCTGAGAATCAAACCGGATTCAGTCCTGGGTCAGTTGTGTACAAGGCTGTGCTACAACTCTGGTCCCAGAAATATCTTTCCTTATTATCTTGAATTTATGTCTATGTTTAGTTATTACTTAAAGTGTCTTTATAATATTAACATCTCAGGTTGCACTAAAATGCAAAATTATTGTTTATCTAATAAATATCTTTAAACACCTGATGAAGTAATTTAAGGCATTAAAATTTACCAGATTTCTAAAAATTTCCAAAAATGCCGATTTATCCTTTATTCTCTTCTTAAACATTATAACTAATTTATCAATACATGTTTTAGTTTCCTGACATAAAACATAAAATGTAAAACATGTTAAACATTATGACTAATTTGTGGATACATGTTTTAGTTTCCTGACATAAAACGTAAAATTGTAACATCATATTTTCTGCATTTGGATCACTTTAATTTCCTTCTAATTAATTTTTCTCTTCATTTTCTCTAATCTGTTGTCTAGATGTTAAGTAAGGTTATTTTTTTTATAAATTTTAAATTTATTTTGTCACACATCAGCTAAATAATACTTTAGTTTTTCAAATTGTAATTAAGTAGGGAAATCGTATTTGTAACTCTGGTATTTTAAAATATCTGTTTTCTCTCCCCTACTTCATATTTTGTTATTCTTTATTCACTCTGATAGGAAAGTATAAGCATATGGTCAGTTATTCTTCAAGTAATTATCTATTTACATTTATATCATTTCTGTTTATGCACTTTCAATTATTTTTGTTAATCTTGTGGGGCTTGTCCCACCACAACTCAAACTCCTCCCCTCCTTCAACCCTCAGCTGAGACTTCACCACTTCAGCAAAACTTCTTTGCTGTACAAAGTTTTATTCTAAAATCATAATTTATATCTAATAGTATACTTATTTTATATTTCATGATCTCTGCAACAGTTTATAACTTAGATCTAGACACCAGCTCTATCACTGTGATATCTGGCCCTGAGATGATCTTATAAAACGATATATATATATATATATATATACATACATAGTTTATTCCAAAGTATTTGCTTAAATAAATAATTGCTTTTAATTAGATACAAGGATAGAAAAATTACAAAAGAGATATTTTCAAGAACATTAAATTTTTATTTCTATCATTATTTTAGTTTATTTATTTCAGTTAATTGGCCACATTGGTAGTATTTAGGTACTAGTCCTAACTCTTTTGAAAGTCATTCCCACAGAGCAGGTTCAGGGGTCCATGTTATTTATGCCTAGGTATGAAAACAGGGTCTCCTGTGTGCAAAGGTTTAATTCAAGTTCTAATTTATCTCTCTGGTCTGGTCTCTTGTCATTATTTTCTTAAATATGTCCTGTCTTGGCTCTATGCTCAGAAATCGCTCCTGGCAGGCTCAAGGGACATATGGGATGCTGGGATTCGAACCGCCATCCTTCTGCATACAAGGCAAATGCTCCACCTTCATGCTATCTCTGGCCCCTGTAATATATTTTGTAAAATTTTTTTCTTATTGTGCTGAAGGGATACAATATTGAGTAAGGTGCTTATCTTGCACAAGACATACCAGGACTCCATCCCCAGCACCCTATATAGTTCCATAAGCAACATTCGGAGAGAGCCCAGAGCCAGGAGGAACAAGGTGTGGGTTGAAAACTAAAATCAAAATAAAACCAAATAAAAAAATCTTATATTTTTATAGTTTTAATTAAAAATCTTAAAATGTTTTTTCTAAAAATGCAAAACTTGTCAGTTTTTTTTTACTTTTACTGGCAAAGAAATATCAAAATGAATATGCTAAGGCAAAAACAATTTAACAAACCAATAAATAATATTACTCTCTGACATATACCTTTTGTATATGTAGAACTTACAAGCATTTTTGGACTTCTTGGGGTTTTTCTCTTTTATTTATTGTTTGGGGGGCACACTTGGCTGGAACTGGGGTTTAACACTGGTTATGTACTCAAAAATCTTTCTCAGGATATAATATTTGGTGTTGGGAACTGAACTAGGGTCAGGCCAAACAGCTACATCATTAGGCAAGTACCTTACTCTACTATTTTTTTTTTGGTCATATTAACATTATTGTTTATTATTGGTGCTTTATACTTGACCTTATTAAAAGAACAATGATGAGATGTAAGTTTTATCTAAAATTTTCTCATGATTTCAGGAAAATTAATATTTTATTTTAAATTATTATATATGCTTCATTTATTTATTTGTAGTTTTTTTGGGTGCCAAATAGGTATGTCCAAGGCTTACTTCTAGCTCTGCATTCAGAGACCACTTTGGACAGTGATTGGGAAACCAAATGTGGTACAGGGGATTTAAAATTAGTTCAAAAACATACAAGCATCCTGCCCTCTGTTCTATCTCTCAGGAGCCATGTATATATATATTTGTGTATATATATGATATGTATATGTATATGTATTTATATACATGCATACATATATATTTTTTTTCCTTTCTAGGCCACATCCAGTGATACTCAGGAATTACTCCTGGCTATGTGCTCAAAAATAGATTCTGGCTTGGGAGACCATATGAGACTCTGGGGGATCAAACCGAGGTGTATCATAGGTTCAAGGCAAATGCTCTAAGACTTGTGCCACCGCTCCAGCCCCTTTTTATACATATTCTAAAAAAAGATAAAATTGCCTTTTAAAATAAAAAATATTTTTTTTAAATTTTGTGTCACACCTAGCAGTGCTCTAGGGTTACTCCTGCACTCAGAAATCACTCCTGGCAGGCACAGAGGACTATTTGGAAAGCCAGGAATCAAATTGGTGTTTGCCCTGTGTTGGACACATGCAAGGCAAAGGATCTACAGCTGTGCTATTGCTCCCCTAAAAAATATTTTTAAGACAGCATTACAGGTACCAACTTTGAATAGCCTTTTATTTTCTACACAACGTATGTGGGTTTTTTTCTTTTCTTTTTTTGGGGTTGTTTGTTTTTAGTTTTATTTATACTGGGTCTTGAAAAACAATTTTCTATTGGCCCCATAAGTGACATGAATAGATAGCTCCCAAAATGAGGTAGTATGACAGTATGAAACTGAAATTGAAACAACAGGATTATTCAAATAGAGAAACATGAGCCATCAGTCATAATACTAGTCTAGCTTTGAGAATTTAGATTTATAATACGTAGGATCTAGCATCAACTGACTAATTTGATATATGCCTTAATGTAATCCCATCAACTACCTTTTATCAATTGTACTTAGCATTTAAGTTTATTGTTTATATATGATCTAATGTGGAGTAAGAAAAAATCAGTATTAAATAATTCTTGAAACACATGAAGTTTTTGTATATTAAATTCCCCAGTTACTTTTAAAGTAAAATCATTGTATTTAGAGATATAGTGGATAAGGAGGAAAGCATGGGAGAGAACAAGAAAGACATGTTCAAGAGAGAACACAGGCTTCTTAGGAGAAGATAAAGAGTAAAAGTTCACATGGCAGGTTGAGATGTAAGTGATCCACAAGACAGATAATGTACCATAAAATAACAGAAAATAATTAAACATCTCAGGTTGGCATGTAAATAAATGTATATAAATCTTCAAGATAAAAAATTTGCACTAAACTTCACATTTCTCATCACAAAATATTTTGAGCATTAATGCAAGAATAATGAAGTGAAATTTAATAGCATAAGATTTTGTGAGTTCTCTCTTTTCTTCCTTTCTGCTTTCCACCCTTCCATTTTCATTGTATTCTATTCCCTTCACTTTCTTTATACTTCTTACTATCTATTTTTTCCATTTCTCTTCTGCTCTCTTATTGCTTCATCTTTCTTCCTTCTTTCCACATTTTTTCTTTTCCTCTCTCCTTCCTTCTATCTCTGCCTCTCATTCCCTGTTTTTGCCTATCATTTTTCTTATCATTTCTTTAATTTACTTTATCTTTCCCAGTCTTCACCTTTTAAAATTATTTTATCTTCTTAAACTTTATATGTATTTCCCTTCGCAGTCTCTTTACTAGTCCTCTTTTACATTTTTGTACCAGAAGAAATCCATATTTACAGTCATACAGAAAAATGTTTAACACCTAACTAGATAAGACACTATATAAATACATGTACACTGAAAAAAGTTATCTGCTTTCTTCTACTTGTCAACTGTATGAATACACATGAACCTTTATATCTTTCTTAAATTTTATGTTTAAGATAAAGAACTTAAAGCACTTATCCTAACTTAATTTTATTGATCCTCATTCTTTAAACTAGGCTGGTACTATTTTATTTTCAGAACTTCTAGAAAAGTTTCTTGTGTAATCTGTTCCATCCTTCCTACATGTCCCTCAAATTTCAGTGTGTACCCACTCAGCTTCTGATTTACCATATGATTCGTAGAAAAACAAAAAACATTCTTTCATTTAGTCCCACACTTTTTAGTAAATCTTTTCTGTTAATTTGAGACTATCTGATTTGGTGCCAGCATCAAAGGTGCTGCATCTTTTTTAGTGTAAGAACAGTAGAGTTGACTCTTACTTAGAAGTAGTTATAAAGTTTGTCTTCCTTGTCCCATTAACAGTAAAATAATCTGTGAATAAAAATAGTCATTTATAAAAGTGAATCTATATTACTGGATTCCGACACCCTATAATCTTTTTTTTAATTTGCATGTAAAACTCCTATAGACAAAAATATGATTATAAGTTGATGCTCATAGTTCAAAAAAAATTCCTGACTCAACTGTAGTACCTACCAGTATTTTTAAATTAAATATTTTTATTTAAGACACTATGGTTTAGAGTTGTTTACAGAGTTGTTTTCTTTCTTGCATTCACTATTCCACCACAAATGAGAAAGTCCCTCAAACCCTGATCATTAGTTTTCCAAACTTCCAGCCTGCCCCTCAGAAGTTAAGAATAATCTACTTAATAATTTGTGTATTACTACTGGAAAATCAGAATAAAAACTTATGTAGTGTTGAGTGACAGATGGTCTACATATTTGACGATCTGTACTGCTGGGTTGATGAGTTTGTATGGCTACAGCAGTGGCTCATAGGGGCCCTCTAAAAGGCCCCATTCAATCAGCTGTGGGGCCAGTACTGGGCCTCTCTTTCAAGAATTATGTGATCCATGGCGTTGGCCATTTGCACAGACTTGGCTCTGAACTTTGGGTGTTGCTGCCAGGGGCACCTGGAAGCACAGAAGTGTGGTGGGAGGCAGCCAGTCCTGGTTCCAGAGCTCCCTGGAGATGTCAGCCACTAACCCCTCCCATATTGAGTATTTGGCTGATAGGAGTCCCTGCAAAGTCTTGGCAGCCAAGCCCATGAACCAGACACCTCCGCCCTGTCTGCCCAAGTGACCAAGGCTATAGACTCATGCAACTCAACTAGCAAAACAAACTAGCAGAACAAACTCAAAGACCTTTGGCCTCCCAGCTGATGTCACTGGAGTATTTCAGAGGAACTGATTGCACTGGGGTATGTTGGAGTGGCAGAGGGCCTTTTGCCTGCTGAAGCCTGGGGTGCTGTGCATACAAATAAATCCATTCTACTACAGCCTCTAAGCCGAAGGCCCAACTTCACTACCTTCACTCATCTTTGCATAGTCACCTAGCCGCCAGGTATACCTTTTTGTGGCTGATATCTCCAAGGAGTTTTGTAGTCTGTGAGGTACAGAGCCTCAACTTCTACCAAGTGTTTAATTTAGCAAGAGTCCATGCATCGTTTTTAGTTATTTGTTTATTTTCTAATTTTTTTTGGGAGGGTGTCACAATCAGTAAGCTTTGGGCTCACTTCTGACTGCAGTATGGGATCATTTCTGGGGATCAAACCCAAATTGACTAGGTAAAAAGCAAGCACCCTAGCTGCTGTACTTATCTTTCACACACTGTCTGCTGTACTATTTCTCTACCTCCCACACGCATAGATTTAATAAAATTACATGTAAATTATTTTAATTCAATTTTACTTATTTGAAGGGTAAACTTGGAATGGAGTACTTGCAGAATTCTTTGTAGTTGTGATTGTCTTAAAATCTACACAATTTCAAGGATGTGTAAAAAATATCATCTGCAATCTTATCTGATTCATACTGCTGTTTTTTTCATTTGATGTATATGTATCAGCTATTAAAACAGTGCAAACTATGATTCTGCTTACAATTATTTCGAAGCTAACAAAAAGAGATGATGATTGAAATCAAAACCTGGATGTTTATGTGTAACAAGTGATTCGTATAGGAATTTCTCACATCTTTAATGAAGTTTCATTTGGGGCATTTGTGTCATCAGTGCATACATTCTAGATGTATTCTGTAGCATAAACTGTCTCAACAAAAATATTTCATTTCAATTATAATCTGTGTGTTTCCTGTTTTTAGTAGCAAAATAGGACTGGAGAAATACACCAGATAGATTGTTTTCTTGCATATAGTCAATCTAGTTTGAATCCCCAGTACTACATATAATTTCTTGAATACACCTTGAAGTTACACTTCAGAGGTTTAACTTCTGAGCACAGAGCAGGAGTAAGCACAGAGTACATCTGGGTATCACCCAAAAATCAATAAAATATAAGCAAAATATTACTGGTTAAGCTATTCTTTTGAATATTTAACAGAAATCTTTATTTTATGGTTGAAATTATTATAACAGAAATTCAGTAAAACTTGAATTTTATTCATGTTTTCAATTTCTTAAATGGATACACTAGAACTTTATTGCTTTTTTAAATAAGATAAATAAAATATAACTAAATATTTAAATGCAATAATCTATTTTCTCTAGTAAAATATTCTGGCTTAAATTTTGTTAAAATAAACATTCCATGCAGATATCAATAAAATTCATGAGTATATGATTTATAGATTAATTGTGAGGACATCTATGGAAACAACCACAATTGTCTTTAACATTACCAGGATCCAAGCCTCTACCAGAGAAGACCTACCACTGCTTTAGCATTGACTTACTCCAAAGTGTGCTCCCAACACCCAGGCAACTCAGCAACAGTCTGCATGCAGGGCACATCGCTCCACATTTAATGATATGCTGAAACTAGAGTATGCTCCACATCAGCCTGACATCGATGAAAGAAATGTACAGAATCCAGAGTCTTTAAATATAAGAGTCTGATACCAACAATAGCTAAAGTGTGAAAAAGTTTCACTAAGAGTCTGATACCAACCATAGCTAAAGTATGAAAAAGTTTCACCGGGACCTTGAGAATGACTGGAGTTGGATAGACTGATATGCCTGAAACCCAGAGTCTGTCTTATGCCAATAAACTTCTGGGGTGAGGCCTTTTTGTAATCAGGTCAAGGATTTTTTTTTCCTTTTTCTCCATTTTTCTGGACCTATGCAAACATTGGTGATTGCCACTATCACACTTTTACTATATTTTTTTACTCTTATCCTCTAAGGAAAAAAATACAACTTACTGAACTTAAAAACAAATTACTGTAGTAGAATGCCTGTCTCGAATACAGGTAGGGGATGGGAAGGGGGGAGGGGGTAATGTTGCACTGGTGAAGGGGGGTGTTCTGGTTATGACTGTAACACAAATATGATCATGTTACTTAAATAAAAATATATTTAATAAAAAAAGATTAATTGCGAGAACAAGAAACATTAAAATCAGTCCCCATGACTATTAGTCAGATTTTGATATTTGTGACATATATATCAGTATATATAATACATGTATTATAATATAATAGAAAAAACAAAGCCTCTACTTTTACCATGTGATTACTTGATAAATGATTTTTTTCTGTATAAAAATATCCAATGTTAATATACAGATAACTGTTTTAATGTTTAAACTAAAGGACATCAGTGATCTTAAGTGAGCTATTACAGCATACTTAAACAATTATCTCTTTTGTTTTCTGGCATAAAATAACAAAACAAATGTATAAAAGATATATTATTTTTACTATTTTTGGGGGGTCATACCTTGTGGTTCTCAGGGGTTATTCCTAGTTCTGTGCTCAGAAATCGCTACTGACTTGGGGGATAATATGGAATGCCAGGAATCACACCCATGACCATCCAGGGTCAGCTGTGTGCAAGGCAAATACCCTACCACTGTATTACCATTCCAGAACATACTAATTTAAATGTAAATTTATGTACTTTTTGCATCAAATATGATGACATCTAGAATGTGTGTCTATTTTTAAGGAGGTTTTCAAAAAGATAATTTACATCTTTATTTACAATAAGAGAAAATCATTTTATAATTTTACTAACTTTGATCCTGATACCATGCATATGAAATAGTTATTTTAAAAAGACTTATATCCCCCTTTTTTATTTTCGTAAAGGGGTAAATTTTTAGATAAAAAAAATCCAGAAAGATTCTTCAGGCATAATTTTTAAGGATTCATTATATGGAACTATTTTTAACCTCAGTTTGTTAAAAATAGAATATTATTCTTTAGGACTAATTTTTTCATATATTTTGATTAAAAATGCTCAAAAAACTAGGTAACTTACTCTTTTTCCTAACACGTTAAATGATGTTAAAAGACTAAGGAATTTGGATAAAGATAGTAATGTTAAGGCATAGCATCTGAAGAAATAGCCTCTTACCTTCTCCCAATAATTATGGAAGCTTACCCTTTTCTTTTTTATATCATCAAAATAATTGATAAATTTTCAAAGACATTTAGTCAGTAACAGTAAATTTCAAGAAAAAGGCAGACTTGATCACAACTTTCCATGCTAAGCCATAGTTTATTAGATACCTCAGGACATAGCAGAAGCAGAGTCGTACTTGAAATCAATACATATATGTGAGTTCATTTTCTGTTACAGTGACTTAAATTATGTAATTTTAAGCATTAATAATACTGAAAGGAACCAAAACACAACTCCTCAAGTACCCTGTTCAGCTTTATATATTACTGAGTAACTGAATATATGGGTGAAGGGAATGTAAAGATTGTCATCAATTAAGCGCTATATTAAGGGCAGATTTTATCACAAAACAATTGATTGTGGTTTGAATTGAAGTCATCTATTTGAGAAATCCTTAGAATATAGTTCTCAATATAATGGAAACATTAAAGAATTTTTTAATAATTATAACATCCCATTAAAATTGTAATACAAGTGGCCAAATGGCTCATAAAAAAGTTCTCCACATCACTAATCCTCAGGGACATGCAAATCAAAACAACAACGAGGTACCATCTGTTGTCACAGATATTGGCACACTACACAAAGAACAAGAACAATCACTGCTGAAGGTGATGTGGAGAGAAAGGAACTCTCATTGTTGGTGGGAATACTGTCTAGTCCAGCCTTTATGGAAAACAAGATGAAGATTCCTCAAAAACTGGAAATTGAGTGGCTGGAGCGATAGCATGTGCCCAAAACAGGATGGACCTCGGTTCGAATTCCGGCACACTATATGATCCTCCAAGCCTGCCAGGAGTAACTTCTGAGCATAGAGCCAGGAGTAACCCCTGTGTGCCACCGGGTGTGACCGCAAAACAAACAAACAAACAAAATAACTGGAAATTGAGCTCCCATAGGATCTAGCTATACCCTTCTAGGGATATACCTTAGGAACACAAAAAATGCCTTCTGCACACCTATATTCATTGCATCTCTATTCACAATTGTTTCTAAAATCTGGAAATAACCCAGATCTGACAACAGATGAGAGGCTAAAGAAACTGTGGTACATATAAACAATGGAATACTATTGCAGCCATCAGAAAAAATGAAGTCATGACATTTTCCTATAAATTGATGGTCATGGAAACTATTATGCTGAGTGAAATAAGTCAGTGGGAGAGAGCTAGACAAAGAAAAGTCTCACTCATCTATGGGATTTCAGAAAAATAAAAGGCAGTATTGTAATAATACTCAGAGACAATAAAATAAGGGCTGGAAGGACCAGCTCATAATGTGAAGCTCAGTACAAAGAATGGTGAGTGCAGTTAGAGAGATGACTACACTAACAGCCATCATGACAATGTTAATGAGTGAGAGAAGCAGAATGCCTGTTTCGAATACAGGTAGGGGATGGAGGAGGAGAGAGATGGGGGCAAAAATAGAACAAAATCTTTTTTTTTTTTTTTTTTTGGCTCACACCCGGCAGCACTCACAGGTTACTCCTGGCTCTATGCTCAGAAATCATTCCTGTCAGGCTCGGGGGACCATATGGGATGCCGGGATTCAAATCACCTTCTTTCTGCATGCAAGGCAAAAACACCCTACCTCCATGCTATCTCTCTGGCCCCACAAAAATCTTGTTATAAAGTTCATATCCCTTTTATAATTTTGGAGGGTTGTGTGGAACACCTCACAGTGCTCAAGATTTATTGCTGGCTCTGTGTTCATTTCTGTCAGTGTTTGATAACTATGTGCAGGTCTGGGGATTTTACCTGGTGACCAACCAATGCATTGTAAAGGCTTTATACACTTTACTGTGTCTACCACCTAAGTTTGTACTTATTTCTTTTTTTGTTTTAGTTTTTGGGCAAATCTTTACAATATTCAGGGGTTACCAATCATATATCATGCCTATCAATGCTCAAAGGACCATATAATATACTGGGGATAGAACCAAAAGCTGAGTGAGTACAAGCAATAATTCTATTTGCTGTATTTTTGCGTAAGCTCCAATTTAACATTTCTTAATGATTGTTGTAGCTATTTATTTTACCTTCTGTTAAATACAATATTTCACCTTAGAAGCATAGACATATTTTTCTTTTTTTTTTGTGGGGGGGGTGTCACACCCAGCAGTGTTCAGGGGTTAATCCTGATTCAGAAATAGCTCCTGGCTCAGTGTACCATTTGGGATGCCAAAAATGAGGCCATCCTCATTCCTGATTGGCCAGCTGCAAGAAAATGCTTGCACTACAGTTCACTACAGAACTTACACTACAGTCCTACCACTGCGCTATCTCTCAGGCCCCAACTTTTCTTAAAGGAATATTTTATATTGTATAATGAGTTTTCTGGAGAGGCCTTTTGTCTGTTATTAAAGATTTCATAGAGAAATGTACATTAGCATTTCATGTAAATTGAAGGCCAGTTGAAGGACATTTAAATTATAATTAGCATATAAAAGATAATACTCAAAACTATTTAAATAAATTTTATAAAATATTGCTTAGCTAATAATATATAGCTTCACTTTATGCAGTAATATTCTAAGCCATAATTCTGTTGAAACTCACTGAACTTTCACATTTGAATAATGTAGATTATAATGATTAAAAATCTTTTATTTTTTTTAATTTTATTCAACATTTTTAGATACATCCAGCAGTGCTTAGGATTTACTTCTGGCTCTACACTCAGGGATTATTCCTGATGTAGATTGGGGAGCGCAATCGGATGTTGACGATTGAACCTAGGTCAGTAAGTCTGCAAAAAGAGCTTTATCTTTGTACTATCACTCCAGCCCATCTAAAGACTTTTTACAGTGAGATTATTTTTTTCTAAGTAAAATCGGGAAATAATAAGCAAGACTACTATTACAAGAGATCAATATTAAAGTTAAGCCAGAATTATTTTCCTTAATATAAATCTAAATGCAAGAAGGTAGTTAACATCCATGAAGTTTTCAGCTTGAGGTATCAACTTTGTTATGTAATTTTGTCATGTAATCTTCTTTGTTATGTAATTTCAATTGTTAGTCAGGGGTTAATTCTGGACACTTCTGTTGTCCCTTATTCCACCAAGAGTAATCCCTCACAGAGCCAGGTGAGGCAAAAGTAATTCCTAAGCACTCCTGGCCAAAGACCAGAAAAAATAAAATTTCCCTTAACATTTTCCCATGATATCAAATAAAATAATGGAATCATAAAAACATTTATTTAAAAAAGAGTGGTTTTCTTTACACAAAATGTCTTTATTTAAGTTTCACTCTAATATTTCTAATTTTTCATAATTATACATATATAAAATCTAGTACATTGATAAAATACATCATTAGAATATTCAAATAAAAACTCAAATTCATTTTTTGTAGATATTAAAGTAGATGGTATGTGATCCTTTAGTGCTGGTTCCTTGTTCCCTAAGGAGAAAGGCCTTGGTTATACTTTTGTTTTGAATTTTAACTGTATAATAGATAAGAAGCTCTCATGCTACAATCTTTATTTATTTATTTATTTATTTATTTTTATTTATTTATTATTTTGGGGGCCACAACCATTGACGCTCAGGGGTTATTCCTAGCTATGCACTCAGAAATCTTTCCTGGCTAGGGGGACCCTATGGGACCCTGGGATTCGAATGGTCTCTCCTAGGCTATCACGCACAAGGCAGATGCCTTACCGCTGTGCCACAGCTCTGGTCCCTCTTGCTGCTTAGATACCGTTGGTATCAATCCTTCCATTTCTGCCTAGAAAACACCAGATGATATTGTTATATGGTTATTGTGAAATTTAATAGATAGAATTAAAGTATATAATGATGCTTATAAATTATAAAGTTATAATTATAATTTAACTCAATTTTATTATAACCTATGTTAACTTATAAAATAAGGTACTTAAAATAAAACAACTTAATAGAAGGCTTTGTATAGTATATGCTAATTTGAAATTCTTCTGTAAAAATTAGTGACTTTAAAATACATTTTAGTATAATAATATAGTACTTTATAAAACTTAGATCTTATAATGTTGCATTTCCCCTAAACATTATAATGGTACAATTTGCTTTCTTAAATTTTTATTCTAAACAATTTTGTGTTATAACACTAGAATAGACTTGGAAAAAACACATTTTTGTGTTTGTTTTGTTTTGTTTTGGGGTCACACCCTGCAGTGCTCAGGGGTACTCCTGAACCTGTGCTCAGAAGTCACTCCTGGCAGGCTCGGGTATTATATAAGATGCCAGGATTCGAATCAGGGTCTGGCCCGTGTTGGGCACGTGCAAGGCAAACACCTTACCTCTGTGTTATCGCTCCAGCCCCTGGAAAAACACTTTTAAAATTATTTATTTATAGCTGTTGAATTCCGAACATTCAAATTAATTTGTTTTAAATAAGTCTATAGTTATTTTATGAACTTAAAATAAGTATATAGAATATTTTATTGTATAACAACAATAGCTTGTTCACTCATGTCTGCTTGACAACTGTTGGAAAAATTTTGTTGATGTGTAAGTATGCAAATTCAACTCTTGTAGGACATAGAAATTGTGGTTAAGGGCTAAAATATGTTTTCTTCATGTTTACCTTGGATTTCTTTATTTCTATATTTTATTATGACATATTAAATGCAGTAAATAAGGTAAATACTTTTATCTATATCAGTGAACATAAATTCTTCCTTAAATTTTTTATTTTGAGAGATTCAGGGTTTCTCTTGAAATCCATAGTGGAGAAACCCTGAATATCTTAGGCCATGGGAATTTTGTTCCTTTCCCCAATACTTACTGTGCCTATGCAAAAAAAAAAAAAAAAAAAGTGGAGGAACACCAAATCTTGTCACTCCAGCATTCCTTTTCTTGTTTTGTTTGTTTTTAATATTATTCTTCTTCTCTTTTTTCTTCCACTTTTTTCTTTTTTTTTCACTCTTGTGGATATTATTTGGTAATTTTATTTTAGTAGTTGATACCAAATTTTTCATCTCTTTTCCTTAACCTTTTTATCTCCAACAGAATAGCATAACTTGAATCATTCAGCCTCATAAATTGAGGGGGAAAATGATGATACTAGGACCAGTCATATGAACATGTAGTGTAAATGGAAAATAATCAGACTGGAGCACCAAACCCAAAGTCAATGACAACAGAATAGATACCCAATCTACAATAGGCTGTAAAGTGGAAACCACTTACACTAGTATTCTGGGGGGTAAAGGAGGGAGATATAGGAGACATGCTAGAAACAGGAATGGAGGGAGGACAACATTGGTGATGGGAATGCCCCTCATTTATTGTCACTATGTACTGTAAGTAATTCTGTGTAATGCACTTCAGTCACAATAAAAATTAAAAAAAATTATTTTGAGGTTTGAATTAAGGAATACGCAACAAACCATTGCTTTATATGGTTTTAGAAGAAGCATGGCTACATGAATTGCTCTTTTCTTTTGTGATAAAACATGGTGGTCCTGATATTTTTTATTATGAAACTGTAAGTAGTTTTAGTCAGGAATATGACACTCTTTAAAGAGTCATGTGTAGTAAGTCTTAGAAAATTATATAAAGTGAAATTGTATTGCTTAACACTGTCAGGACAGATATTTGAAAGTACATTACAAATCAAATAGACTTCTTATTGGCAATTAAATAAAAGTGGGCATTAGCTTTCTACTACTTCTCAAAGCTTCAGGAGAGATATGGACTGCCTGTACTCATTTCTTAAATAAAGGCTGAATGTTCTGCTTTTAAGGTTTCACTTTTATTGCAAATGGCACATCAGGCCCATGGCTTGTATATGCCAGACTGTTATATTCTTCTGACAGCTAGTACTTATTTCAAAATTAGGTATCTTGATCCCATTAATATGAATTGCTGTTTCATACAGCACTGTGGCAATAATTAGCAGCTGAAATTCAAAAACAAGTTTAAATTGTTTACATCTGTCACCATGCTACATTATTCTTTAATGAGAATGTTTTTTTTTAACAGAATGATGCTTAAAAGAACACATATAATTCAAACATCAGTAGCCTTTAGATAATACACAACAGCTATTAGTTTTTAACAAGTACTTGTTTTCTTCTTGGTGTAAATACTGAAGGCCTAGCCATATAGTCAATTTTATTTTCTCAAAAAAAAATCTAAGTCACAAGTTGTTATATAATTTGGAGTATACATACATATTTAATGTAGAAAATGATATTTTTAGGAAAATTATAAAAGATTGGCTTTAAGAAGTATGAGCTAAGCAATTTTTCACACATTAAGATTGTACTGGCAACAAGTCCCATGAGGGAGATTTTATTTCTCCTTGGCCAGTCTCCCAGAATCAACTGCTTCATTCTGCAGCCATCTTTTTTATTCAGTCATATTCTTCATTCTGATGCATTACGCATCTACCAACATAATAGGCCCATATGTGCAGCAATTCTGTGCACTGGAAAATCTTCACAGGGCATTCAGAGACGTATCCAATTATTTCACTACAGATTGTCATACTTCAGTTCTTGATTTGTAGTATATATCTTTCAATGATTCCCCTCCCACCAATATCTAAGCTTTCACTAGTAAGTTTTTTATTTATCTGGTATATATTCCATACAACTAGATTATATGGAAAAAATGTAATTGCACTCTTGAGAAATTCATGTGTACAAAGTTGGACTACCCATATTGTACCACAATTTAACACACATTTCCATAATAAAATGGCAGAATAAATAATAATCATCATACATTATTGAAGTATTTACTGACACATATGAATTGGCAGTACACTATGACCAGTTTTTCATTCACTAGTATTTAAATAGTATTTAATTATTTCAGAATCACCATTTTCCCAATGGGCCTGCGTCATCACTGACACTATACAATTCCCTTTATACATACCTTTCCATAAAGACTTCAGATATGCCTGATTTTTTTGACTGATGTCACCGGGCTTTAGGGAACAAGTGTAGGCACCTTTCTCCCATATCTCCCTTCTCTAGGGAAATCTGGCAGTGATGACCACACCCATACTGTTACCATATTTGGATCACTCCAGCTAAATATAATCATTTTTTTTCTCGGGCGGGCGGTGGCGCTGGAGGTAATGTGTCTGCCTTGCCTGCGCTAGCCTAGGACGGACCGCGGTTCGATCCCCCGGCGTCCCATATGGTCCCTCAAGAAGCCAGGAGCAACTTCTGAGTGCATAGCCAGGAGTAACCCCTGAGCGTCACAGGGTGTGGCCCAAAAACCAAAAAAAAAAAAAAAATAATAATTTTTTTTCTCGAAGGAGATGTAAACTTAGCTGTGAAAGAACATGTGTACACTGGCCCATATAGCAGAAAGCTGTCAATGTTGGAGGGAGAGGGAAAGCCAAAGCTCTACCCTGCTGGAACCACACCTGGTGCCTCCATCACCCACAATCACCATTTTCTCCATAGCCTGACCTCATCACTGACACTCTGTGATTTTCTTTTAAAACACCTATCTGACCAAACTAGGAGTATGCTGTCCTTTTAGGCTGGTATCACCAGCGCTTTATAGAACTAGTGTGGACACCTTACCCTCATATCTTCTTTCTTCCAGGAGACTTGACAACTGAGTACATTTCCTAAAGTCACAGTAATAATAAAGCTGATGTAAATTTTCGGACAGCTTCAATTGTATAATGCTGCCATCCTTATATGACCACAGCAATTAAACAGAATAAATAGCTAATGACAAGAGCTTATTAAACCTTCTGTATTGTATTAATGGTTTGAAGATAAAATAATATTAATTAATGTGCTTGCTATAGTTTTTATCTTTTTTCTTTTTTTTTAAATTATCTTCACTTCCGTTATTTTCTTTCTTTTTTTAAATTTTTATTGTGACTAAAGTTCACTCCAGCATTCCTTTTTCTCGTTTTGTTTTATTTTTTTTCTGTTTGTTTTTTATTTTATTTTTCTTCCACTTTTTTCTTTCTTTTTCACTCTTGTGGATATTATTCGGTGATTTTTATTTTAGTAGTTGATACCAAATTTTTCTTCTCTTTTTCTTAACCTTTTTATCTCCAACAGAATAGCAAAACTTGAATCACTTAGCCCCATAAATTGAGGGGGAAAAGGATGATACCAGGACCAGTCACATGAACATGTAATGTAAATAAAAAATGACCAGACTGAAACACATTATTTTCTTTCTATTTCTTAAATAGCTTAGTTTCCCTTATATAGAAGCAAATGTATTCTGATAAACTATGTAAACTATATTATGCATTTTTAAATTTTATTAAAAAATAAGAATATTCAGTGTACTGAAGAGTATAAACTTAATGTTTTATCTTGTTTTTGAAGCAACATCCAGCAGTGATCAGGGCCTAATTACTCTTGTCTTTGCACTTAGGAATCACTACTGCTGGGTTCAGGGGACCATATGTCATTTAAGGAATCCAACTCAGTTGGCCTGGTGCAAGATAAGCAACCTCCCTGCTCCTACCATCCTGTAATAATTTTCGTGAATCAGAATTATAATACTGGGGCCCGAGAGGTGGTGCTAGATGTAAGGTGTCTGCCTTGTAAGCACTAGCCAAGGAAGGACTGTGGTTCAATCCCCTGGCATCCCATATGGTCCCCCCAATCCAGGGGCAATTTCTGAGTGCTTAGCCAGGAGTAATCCCTGAGCATCAAACGAGTGTGGCCCAACTCCCCCAAAAGAATTATAATACTATCAATTTAAAATTTTTAATATGTATATCATTGTTTATAGAAATTGATTAGAAAATATAGGTCATATGTTAACACACATCATTGGTATAAATAAAAACATTCCTGACATTTATAAATCTAAAGTTTATTTTATATTTTGGGGGCTCATATCACTAGGGAGCAATGTTAAAATGATAAGAAAGTCTTGGGATTTTTTTCAATATCTATACATGTAAAAAGTAAAATCATGTTAAATTAATAATATCATAATATAGTTACACATTATATAATTTTTATTAGAAAACTGGATGCTTTAAGTGCAAGCAAGGTTGATGTTTAGAAGATAATAATTTACAGCAGTGACCATTAGGAGTAATACCACTGCCATGGCCAGAACAATAGTATATTTGGTAGAGTGCTTTCCTTTCATGGGTTTGACCTAAATTCAATCCTCAGAACCCCCTAAGATCTACTAAGCCCCAAAAGAGTGAGTACTTATTTCTTTTTTTTTTCCAAAAGCCCATAGTACTTATTTCAATACAGGAAGGAATAGCCCCTGAGAATCACGAAATGTGGTCTGAAAGAAAAAAAAAGAATAATAGCACTATAAAATTTTGCAGTGTACTTTGGTAAAGATGTTTTCATTTTTTAAGATCTATAACATTGTATATTCTATTTTCTTAAAAGTTCATATAATTACTAAAATTTTAAATCACTATTTTATTATGTAAATTCCTTATATTAAAATTCTCTTTCCAGAAAATGAATTCTCATAAGCTTTACACAAAATCAAAGAACAGTTGTCTGAGAGCATTGACTTAAAAGTGGGAGTTGTCATTCTAATCATATTCTGTCAGATTCAGATCTATTGGAACATATTTTATAATGTCACTTAGAGATGTCTGACTTTACAGTTCTTTAATACTATTTTTTAGGAAAATAATTTGAAATAGAATACTTAGAAGTAAAAATAATTATTTTGAAAATATCTAGGTGTGATGAAAAATGCTATGCTTTGAAGTCTAATTAATAAATAACATATGTTAACATAAATTAACATAAATTAAATAATCTGTAAGTGCATTCCCAGTCTTGTAAATATAATTGTAAATAAATGCACTAGTAAGGCTTGATAGATAACACTGATTTTTTTTTTTAAATTTTATGTCACAAGTTTAATGGTTTAAAACAAAGCAAAACAAAACAATAATGTTTGAAAAAGAAACAATTTTCACCAAGTTTAATGGCTTAAATCAATAAAATGTTATATTTTAAAGTTATGTAGGACAGAAATATGAAAGGTCTGGTTTGTACTGAGCTAAAATCTATGTGTTTTGAAATAATATCTTTTCTTTTGAAAACATTGAGAATAAAGTCATTACTTTGCTTCTTCTATTTATTTTGTCCTCCACTATTAACTCTTTGACTAACAACCTCTATTTTAAAAGATATTAATATTGAGTCGATTTCTTCCTTTCAATGTCACAATTATTTATCTCTAAAGACATTTTCAATTGTTTTCAAAGACGCATAGGACAATATTAGACCAAGCGATATATCTGAAAAGATTGCATTATCAGGGGCCGGGCGGTGGCGCTCGAGGTAAGGTGCCTGCCTTACCTGCGCTAGCCTAGGAGACGGACCGCGGTTCGATCCCCCGGCGTCCCATATGGTCCCCCAAGCCAAAAAAAAAGATTGCATTATCACTTTAAAGTCAGCTAATAAGAAAACATATGTTCATTTGCAAAGTCTCTTTTATTTTTCATAAAAGTATTATAATTCCAAGTTCCGGGTTAAGTGTGTGGCTATATTTAGGAATGTTCTGCATTATTTGTATTTCTCATATGAATATAAAAGTAATTTCCCCCAATAATATGAGCTTTAGCTTTAGAAATAGGCTCCTTCGGGCCGGAGAGATAGCACAGCAGTGCTTGCCTTGCAAGCAACTGACCGGAAACCTAAGGTGGTTGGTTCGAATCCCGGTGTCCCATATGGTCCCCCGTGCCTGCCAGGAGCTATTTCTGAGCAGATAGCCAGGAGTAACCCCTGAGCACCTCCGGGTGTAGCCAAAAAAAAAAGAAATAGGCTCCTTCCCTTGCCTTTACCTCCTAGTGCAGATGATAATGTCATGATATATAGAGTAGAACACAGACTGTGTTTTATCCTCACTCATCTTGGCAAAAAGTCTTTTCCAGAAAACAATTTATAAAGATACATACAAGCACTGGAGTTCTAGAGAAAATGTCTGTACAGTGTCAATTTAGTGATAAATGTGTGTAATGTTTAATACACAACAAAAACTATGTTCAGTATAAGGATTTTATTAGAAATTACGCATTGTATACGATATGTTACATAATTTCAAGGATAATTAAATATACCAGCAAGTAGACAAATTTCTATAAATGTTCTTCAAAAAATTCAAAATAAGTACATATATAAAATACTATGTAAATTGGTTATTTACACTCTACAAGTACATTTATCTATTTATACAAATATATATTTTTTTAAAAAATCCACATATGTAATAATAATATATGCTATGTCTAACAATTTATATTTATTATGCAGACTACCATTGTGAACCACAAAAATTGGTGAAGGAAGAGCACTTAGGATTTAAAAAAGGAAAGAAAATATAAAACTTTCCTCTTATTAAAAATGAAGAATTATCATAAGTCATTCTGAAACAACTGTTTCTGATATGAAACATCCACAAGATATGTAGATTATTGAGAATATCTGGGGATCTGAAGTCAGACCACTTTGGCTTGAATAATTGTTCTGTTTTACAAGAGTATCACAGTAGACAAAGTTTGATATTGTTGTGGTAGATCAAAAATAATAGTATACTAACTTTTTTTTTCTCATTCAAGGCCTTAATTCTGTTTATTCATCTTGTATCTGAGCTACATGTGACCACTTTGACTAATAAAATTCTCTTTGAGGCCACTAGCTATATAAACAAAACAAAACAAAAAACCCTAGAATATTTGTTTTTTACTATTATATAAATGTGACCTCCCAGCATTGCTAAGTGATGAAAATTCCTAAATCCCCCACCAAATCTTCTTAAAAACAATAAACAAATACCAGCAAATAAATTTACAAAGTTTTAGAGAATAATATCAGCACACAAGGTCAATAATATCTAGACATTATAACAAACTACCTACAAAGTAAACAAAAAAAATTTTTCAGAAACAAAATATGACCTTCGCTAATTAATATAATTGCTTACTTAAATCTATGAATATGGATGAAAAAATATTCCCAAATATATGTAAAGTTATCTAAGATATATGTGTGGAGAATTAATATTATTAATGTATCAATAATGCACACATAATTAAATGATTTAATGTAACCTGTATCATGTTAAGTTACTTTACAGAAAATAAGAATATTTCCTTTCTGAAACTAAATTTAAAAAATATTTCTATGATTCAATATCTTCTGTATTTTCTCTCAGTTCTTGGAAAATCTATTTTACCCTCCTCCTTTATTTAGTAATGAAACACTGAGAGTATCTCAGCAGTAAATTCAAGAAATGTGTCTTCTTACAACTTTTTCTTTTTGTATTTTCATATTTATAGATACAGTTTCAAAATGGATGACAGTGACATATATATTCTTCCAACTTTCAACACTTTTCTAAAATTATAAGCATCATGGATGTCCGCTCACTGAAAATTTTATCTTATCTAAAATTTAGTGTATTCTAGAAGTAGGAAGAGATTGCTTTTTCAAATAAATCAATAAATCCAAGATATCCCAAACTATTTAAACCATTTTCTTTCTGGTTAGACTATCTCCTATTTATCCATCAAACTGGAGCACAATGTTTGAACTACTTAGAAGTTATGAAGAATCCCTCAAGCGTCCATATTCAATATGCTCAAACAAAACTCATGTATTTTACTTTCAAATTCCCCAAAACTTCAACTACTTTTTCTATTTCTATTTTAGTCCAGTTGAATATTATATCTTGCCTAGAATATATACTAGAATACATAATGTTTTATTAATATTTTATACTTAAGTCTTTGATTCGCTAACTTAATTATTCAAATACATTCAAGTAAAATTTATAGAAAATCAGTTTCCTTTTACTAAACAATTTTAGTTATATGATTTTTACTCTATTAATGATGAATATAAACTTCTCCATAACAATTGATCCATGTTTCCTTCAAGGAATATTTTAAGCATCTCAGCCTAATGGTATTTTTATAAATTCATAAAGTAAGCATTACACCCAATTAATAGAGTGTTTAATCCATATAAAATCATGACCACCTGTCTCCAGTTACATAATTATTATTTTTATCTTTCCAATCATTGTCATTTAATATTTAAATATATTTGAATATTCTATTATTTTACGATTATTAGAATTTATTTTATTGGTTTTCTCATGCTGTATAGCAAGTTATCAAAATATTGCCACTTAACATATTTTCAAAGAAACAGCACCAACATATAGAAAATGGCAAAGTGAAAGCAGCAGTGTGGAGGAAATTGGAGACATCCAGAGCAGCTCGTCCTTGTGCTACCCTGAGCATTAAATTCCTCAAAACCAAGCCTGGCAATAGGGTACCGGACACCTGGAAGCAAAATCCTATCACCAGATTGAAAATCAACTTTCTAGGAAATTGCCAGAGGAAAAAGATGGCAGCGTGACAGCCTTAAACAATGAAGTAGTATTGGAAGCAGCTACTTGGTGGTGTTTACAGAGATAGGAATATGGCAGTGAGTAGAACCCTGATTTGATCCTAAAACTGGCCTGGAAATTGTGTAACAATTTATGGCTATTTTGTGGAAGGCTGTTACTATTGCCAAAGGAGTGAGCAAGGATAAGGCAATAGCTATATAGCAATGAGGCACCTTCTATGAGATTGAGAAGTGTTGGTGATGGCTTACAGGAGACTATCATAGTGTGCCGCCATGACTGAATTCCATGTAGATCTCAGGGCTGCAAGAGCTGAAAAACTTACTGAACAGTTGAATAACAGCTGCTGAGGACAGAGTCAGTGAGCTATTAAGATAAGCTGAATAACATCTCTGCATAATAGAAGTTAAAAGACAGCTTTAGAATATGGAAAAATTCTTAAAATAAGCAAATAATAGACATTTAGGATAAATTCAACAGGAATACTGTAATAATCATTGGAGTTCTAGAGAGACAGGAAGAAAACAATAGCTTCTTCTTTTAAGAAGCTTAAGAAGCTATAGTCAAAGACATCATTTCTGAGAAGTTCCCACAAATAAAGAATGTGTGCATGCACATCCTGGATGTCTGAAGAGTACCAGCTAGAAAGAACAAAATGAGACAGGTAGTCTTACTTCACCTCCTAACAATAAGATGAAATCAGAAGATATGTCATCATTTGATCTGTACAAAAGCCAAATTCGCTATTTACAGAAGACTGACTATGACAACCATTACTGTCAGAACTTATCCTGGGACCAATAAAAAGGACCCTAGTTTAGGCTTTGGCCTATGATATGTACAACAACCAAGATCTCTAATTCCAGAGGTCTAACTGAAACAACTGCAACGGAGCATATCTTCTGGAAACATAATGACTCTATCCTAGGGTTTCTCCTAGGATCGGGGCAAAAACCAAGACCACCAATTACAGAAGACTGATTAAAACAACACTGATGGATCACAACTCCGAGAACCATAAGAAAGATTCCATCCTAGGCTCCATCCTTTGACCTGTGCAAATATCAAGATGTATAGCTACATATGCATGATTTTAACATTCAGGACAGAGTGGAAAGTTTCTAGACAACACAGAAACACCTAGGGAAGAGAATAAGAATATGTATGGAGCCTGTAGTTATTCCCATGACAGAATACTTCAAGGGCGAAGAAACCCTGTATCTCTTAGGCAAAGGGAATTCCCTTTCTAATCTCCCCAATATTTACTGTGCCTATGCAAGAAAAAAGTAAACTAGAAGCACAAATTAATTTTTTTAGTTTTGTTATTGTTGTTTCTTGTTTTTTTTGTGCTTCATTTTGTTTTTATTTCAGGACAGTGGTTATTGTGTGGTTGTTGTCTATTTTGCTGCGGTGATTTTTGAGTTTTTTTGTTTTGATCATTTTATCTTTTATTTTTCTATATTGTTGTGTTTTTTCTTCCTTTTTCTTTTCTTAAATTGGTAGATATAGCCTCTAGAAGGATTACTCCCATTTTTGCTTGATTTTTGCCCCATTTTATTTTATTGTATTTTTTTTCTTTCATTCTAACAGAACCACACAACTTTAACCATCTTGTTCCGCCTCACAACTGGAGGGGGAAATTATGAAGGGTACCAAGCCCAAACAGTTGTATGAAAATTAAGTAGAAATAAAAAATGATCAGACTTAAGCACCAAATCCAAAGCCAATAACAACAGAATCGATACTCAATTTACAACATACTAGACACAGAGAGGACCACTTATACTAACAGTCCGGGGGTAAAAAAAAGGGGGATATGGGATGCATGCTGGGAACAGGGGTGAAGGGAGGACAATATTAGTGGTGGGAATGCCCCTTATTCAATGTCACTATGCACCTAAAATATTACTATGAAAGATTTGTAATCCGCTTTGATTAAAATAAAAATAGGAAAATAAAAAAATTAAATGAAAGCACCCCAAGATACATCAAATCGCAATAATATAAACCACAGATTGAGGCTGGAATAGGGGCGCAGTGATATTTGCCTTGTATGTGGCTGACTTAGGACGGACTGCAGTTCGATTCCCTGGCATCCAAAGACTCCACAAAATAAGCTTCTGGAAACAGTAGATTTTTTTTTAAAGCTGAATGAAATTTTATTTTATTTTATTTTATTTTATTTTTATTTTTATTTTTTTTAATTTATTTAAACACCTTAATTACATACATGATTGTGTTTGGGTTTCAGTCATGTAAAGAACACCACCCATCACCAGTGCAACATTCCCATCACCAATGTCCCAAGTCTCCCTTTGCCCCACACGACCCCCGCCTGTACTCTAGACAGGCTCTCCATTTTCCTCATACATTCTCATTATTAGGACAGTTCAAAATGTAGTTATTTCCCTAACTAAACTCATCACTCTTTGTGGTGAGCTTCCTGAGGTGAGCTGGAAGTTCCAGCTCTTTTCTCTTTTGTGTCTGAAAATTATTATTACAAGGGTGTCTTTCATTTTTCTTAAAACCCATAGATGAGTGAGACCATTCTGCGTTTTTCTCTCTCTCTCTGACTTATTTCACTCAGCATAATACATTCCGTGTACATCCATGTATAGGAAAATTTCATGACTTCGTCTCTCCTGACAGCTGCATAATATTCCATTGTGTATATGTACCACAGTTTCTTTAGCTATTCGTCTGTTGAAGGGCATCTTGGTTGTTTCCAGAGTCTTGCTATGGTAAATAGTGCTGCAATGAATATAGGTGTAAGGAAGGGGTGTTTGTATTGTATTTTTGTGTTCCTAGGGTATATTCCTAGGAGTGGTATAGCTGGATCGTATGGGAACTCGATTTCCAGTTTTTGGAGGAATCTCCATATCGCTTTCCATAAAGGTTGAACTAGACGGCATTCCCACCAGCAGTGGATAAGAGTTCCTTTCTCTCCACATCCCCGCCAACACTGTTTATTCTCATTCTTTGTGATGTGTGCCATTCTCTGGGGTGTGAGGTGGTATCTCATCGTTGTTTTGATTTGCATCTCCCTGATGATTAGTGATGTGGAACATTTCTTCATGTGTCTTTTGGCCATGTGTATTTCTTCTTTGTCAAAGTGTCTGTTCATTTCTTCTCCCCATTTTTTGATGGGGTTAGATGGTTTTTTCTTGTAAAGTTCTGTCAGTGCCTTGTATATTTTGGAGATTAGCCCCTTATCTGATGGGTATTGGGTGAATAGTTTCTCCCACTCAGTGGGTGGCTCTTGTATCCTGGGCACTATTTCCTTTGAGGTGCAGAAGCTTCTCAGCTTAATATATTCCCATCTGTTAATCTCTGCTTTCACTTGCTTGGAGAGTGAAGTTTCCTCCTTGAAGATGCCTGTAATGTCCTGGAGTGTTTTGCCTATGTGCTGTTCTATATATCTTATGGTTTGGGGGCTGATATTGAGGTCTTTAATCCATTTGGATTTTACCTTCGTACATGATGTTAGCTGGGGGTCTAAGTTCAATTTTTTGCAAGTGGCTATCCAAATGTGCCAACACCACTTGTTGAAGAGGCTTTCCCTGCTCCATTTAGGATTTCCTGCTCCTTTATCAAAAATTAGGTGGTTGTATGTCTGGGGAACATTTTCTGAGTATTCAAGCCTATTCCACTGATCTGAGGACCTATCCTTATTCCAATACCATGCTGTTTTGATAACTGTTGCTTTGTAGTACAGTTTAAAGTTGGGGAAAGTAATTCCTCCCATATTCTTTTTCCCAATGACTGCTTTAGCTATTCGAGGGTGTTTATTGTTCCAAATGAATTTCAAAAGTGTCTGATCCACTTCTTTGAAGAATGTCATGGGTATCTTTAGAGGGATGGCATTAAATCTGTATAATGCCTTGGGGAGTATTGCCATTTTGATGATGTTAATCCTGCCAATCCATGAGCAGGGTATGCGTTTCCATTTCCGTGTGTCCTCTCTTATTTCTTGGAGCAGAGTTTTATAGTTTTCTTTGTATAGGTCCTTCACATATTTAGTCAAGTTGATTCCAAGATATTTGAGTTTGTGTGGCACTATTGTGAATGGGGTTGTTTTCTTAATGTCCATTTCATCCTTATTACTATTGGTGTATAGAAAGGCCATTGATTTTTGTGTGTTAATTTTGTAGCCTGCCACCTTGCTATATGAGTCTATTGTTTCTAGAAGCTTTTTGATAGAGTCTTTAGGGTTTTCTAAGTAGAGTATCATGTCATCTGCAAACAGTGAGAGCTTGACTTCTTCCTTTCCTATCTGGATTCCCTTGATATCCTTTTCTTGCCTAATCGCTATAGCAAGTATTTCCAGTGCTATGTTGAATAGGAGTGGTGAGAGAGGAAAACCTTGTCTTTTGCCAGAATTTAGAATTAAAGCTTTCAGTTTTTCTCCATTGAGGATAATATTTGCCACTGGCTTGTGGTAGATGGCCTTCACTATATTGAGAAAGGTTCCCTCCATTCCCATCTTGCGAAACAGTAGATTTTTAAAGTAGCAAGGTAAAATATTAATATAAAAAAACCCATGACTTTTCAATATACAAATAGTGAAAGAGAATCTATAGATATTAAAAAGATTCCCATTCAAACTTATTCTTCAGAATGTCAAAACACATGGAGTCAAGTTAACTAAAAACTTGAAATATCAAAAAAAAAAAACCTAAGAAACTACAAAATATTGCTTCAAGAAATAAAGGACATTTTCATTATACCCTTTTCACAGACTGGTAGAATTAAAATCATCAAATGACAATAGTTCCTAAAGCATTGTACAAATTTAATGCAATCCCTAGAAGCATAAATATGACATTTATCAAGGAAATAGATCAAACACTCCTAAAATTCACATGGAGTCTAAACTTCCACAAATATCTAAAACAATTTTTGGGTAAAAGATGATGGGAGACATCACAGTTCCTAAACTTGAACTGTATATATAGCAGTAGTCATTAAAACATCATAGTCCCCCCAATGCAGCCATTGTAGATTCTACTGAGTGGAGACCCAAGGTCCACCTCTGCATCTCCTGTACCTTTCAACGCATTGCAGTTGAATGTGCAGAGACTTCCTGTTTCATCACAAGCCTCCACTCAGAGTGCTCTGCAGCTCAGTCTGCTCATCAGCGCTGGCCTGTTCTTGATAGATTTGCTGACTCACTCATAAAAGTAATTCCCTAAGCAACAAAAATGCTAATTTAACTGGTGCTGTGGTACATTCAAAGGCATGAGGGCATTGTGGCTTAACATTTTTTGATGGCTCTCAAGATAATGTTAAGAAAAAATAAAGGAAAAAGGGTCTGGCAAAAGTAAAAAAAAAAGTTATGGTCCTGGAATAAAACACTCTCAGGTCAATAGAATAGACATGAATATTCTAAGATGGACGGTCTGGTATAAGATCAATTAATTTTTGATATATGGGCTATAAATACAAAGTGAACTGAAGGAAAGCTTTGAATCAAGGAAAGCCTCTTCACCAAGTGATGTTTGTGGAAACTGGATAACTACATGAAAAAAATAGCAAACTCAGAACTTTATTTTTTGCCAAGCACAAAAGTCAAATCAAAATTATTTAAAGACCTTGATATTAGTTAGACATGACACTTTAAGGTAAATAGAGAAAAATCCAGGCAGAACACTCCATGACTACTAAATACTAAAGGCATCCTCAAGGAAAATACTTGACTGGACAAGTAATGAAAGCAAAGATAAACAAATGGAATGACATTAAATGAAAAGATTCTGCACCACCAAGGAAAAGGTGACTAGGATACAAAGATTACCCATGAAATGGGAAAAACTATTCATCCAAAATTCATCTAATACTGGTAAATATTTAAGATATACAAGGCAGGGGTGGAAGTGAGCAAAAAAATAACATTTTATTTATTCCCAAAATGAGAAGAAATGAATAGACATTTTCTCAAGGAAGAACTGCAGATTGCGGGGCCGGGAAGGTGGCGCTAGAGGTAAGATGTCTGCCTTACAAGCGCTAGCCAAGGAACGGACCTCGGTTCGATCCCCCGGCGTCCCATATGGTCCCCCCAAGCCAGGGGCGATTTCTGAGCACATAGCCAGGAGTAACCCCTGAGTGTCAAACGGGTGTGGCCCAAAAACAAACAAACAAGCAAAAAAAAAGAAATGCAGATTGCCTGAACGTACATGAAAAAATGCTCCACATCATTAATCATCAGAGAGATAATCAAAACAAAATGAGATATCATCTCATACCACAGAGACTTGGACACATAGCAAGAACAAAACACTGAGTGCTGGGGTGAATTTTTGGAGAAAGGGATGCTCATTCATTGTTGTGTCCACATTTTAGGGGAAACAGTATGGATGTTTCTCAAAAAAAAAAAAAAAGGAAAAAAACTAGAAATTGAGTTCCATATGGTCCAGCAATACCACTTTAGAAATATAATCTAGGAACACAAATACACAATACAAAAAATCCCTCTGCACTCCTATTTTCATCACAGTATTATTAACAATATCCTGGATCTGGAAACAACCCAGGTGCCAAAAACAGATGAGTGGCTAAGGAAACTGGTACATCTACACAATAGAGTACTATTCAGCTGATAAGAAAAATTAAGTAATGAAATTTGCTTATACATGGATTTATACTGAGAATTTTACACTTGGTTAAATGAGTCAGAAGGAAGGAAATAGTCATAGACTAACTCACTCATTTGTGGTATTTAAAGGGAAAATAATACAGTATTGAAATAATATTCAGAGACAAGAGAGATGAGGACTAGAGTACCAGTCCATGCTATGAAACTTGCTACAAATAGTGGAGCAAAGCATTTAGGGTAGATAAGGGACCATTATAATGATGATATTTAGAATTGATCATTCGGAACATTGAGTGTTTTGTGAAGATGAAGTGATATAGAGGGTACCCCTTCATTAAAAATATTGCAACCACAGTGTCTAAAAGGAATAAAATTGATGCAAAATGCCTGTCCTAATGGCAGAGATGGGATGGGTGGGAGGGTCAACTGGGAATTGGAGGCAGAAAATGTACATTGTAAGACTGAAACACAATAATAGAGTTTGTAATCATGTTGTTTAAGTTAACAGAAAAAATTATATTTATTTTTGTTCCAATATTTGTCAGTTTTATAATACTTGTGGACTAAATAGATATTCTCCACTTATGTCTCAAAAAGTTGAAATCAATATTCCAGTTTAGCTGAGTTTATAACACCATCTCTTGGGAATGAATCCATTTCAGGAATCCAAAATGCTGGAGAATCCAGCACTTTGCTTTTAAATACAACAAATTTAATGGTTTTTCTTTTTTTTTAATTGTAACTTTCCTTGATATGAAGGTTTGCTCGTAGTATCAGGTCTATGATAAAAATCATCATTCTTTCTTAAAAGTCTGAACATGTCAAATCCTTCTATTATCTGATTAAAAAATTACTTCCTGGATCCCAGACATAGAATTGGCACAGCTCTTCACATCAGCTGCAGGAAACAAACTCCACCTGGGACAGCCTTAATACTGCGGGGTCAACAACAAGGGCCAGCTCTAACATGATATCCTGACATTGAGGAAAACGTGAACAACTTGACCTGAGAGCAGATTAGCATACCTTACCAGCTAACGACAAGACAAAACCAGAAGACTCGGCACCCTTTGGTAGGTCCAAAAGCCAAGATCGTGACTTACAGATGACTGGCTACTAGAACCACGACCAGACAGTATACATCTTGGGACCAATAAAAAAGCCCTAGTTTAGGGTTTGAACTATGACTTGTACAATAATCATGATCCCCAGTCCCAAAGGTCTGACAGAGACAACTGCAACAGAATGGGGCTTCTAGAAGCACAAAGAAAGACACTATCCTAGGTGCCATCCTAGGTTCAGTGCAAAGATCAAGATCACCAACCACAGAAGATGGATTCAAATGACACTGAGGTAACAGAACCTCTAGAACCACAAAGACTGACTTCATCATAAGTCCCACCTCAGGATCTGTGCAGATACTGAGACCTCTAAACACAGAGCTCTGATTGGATCACCCTGGACAGAACAGTAGTCTTCCACACACCAAAAAAAAAAAACACCACCGGGAGAATAAATGATCCTGAGCAAAGTCTAGAGTTGATCCCATGACAGTATACTCCAAGGACGGAGAAACCCCATATCTCTTAGGCCAAGTGAATTCCTTTTCGAATGACCCCAATATTTACTGTGCCAGGGCAGGAGGGGAAAAAACAAAAATACAAAAAGCACAAAACCTTGGTTATTTTATATATATATATATATACATATATATTTTTTATCTTCATTTATTATTGTTATTATTATTTTTATTTACCTATCTATTTCGGTTGATTTCTCTGTTTGGGTGTGATTATTGAAATCGTTGTCCCCAAATATACTTATTTTTTTTTCTCTTCTTTTCTCTTTTTTCGTTATGTGCTATGCCATGTTTCTTATTTCAAGACCATGGCGTGTTTTTGGTCTGTTTGTTTGTTTTTTTTTTCCGTCTATTTTTTGTGGTGCTTATCGATATAGCTGGAGTCCTCACTGGATAATTGACACTTTTTTTTTTTTTTTTGGTACTGGTGGAGTGTTTCACCTTCTTTTTCTCCTTCATCTCCCAAATCGATGATGAGAGCCTCTAGAAGGATTCCACCCATTTTTGGAGTATTAGACTCTTACCCCAGTTTATATATCTTCTCTTTTTCCAGCAAAACCATGCAACTTGAACTAGCTAGTCCTGCCTACAGTTAGAGGGGGAGATAAAGGAGGCATCAAGACCAAACAGGTGCAAGACTACTAGGTAGTGGGTTGGATACAGAGGGGACCACATATTCTAGCCGCCGTGGGGGTGAGGGAAGAGGAAATGGGAGGTAGGACAAAAACGGAGGTGTAGGGAGGACAATTTGGTGATGGGAATCCCCCCTGATTTTATGTAAATATGTACCTAAAATGTTACTGTCAACAATATGTAAGACACTATGATCAAAATAAAAATTATATTAAAAAATTACTTCCAATTGGATAAAGATCATATCAATTGGATAAGACCCACACAGATAATCTATCAAACAAGTGAATAATAATCATATTATTGGCAACATCTCAATATGGCAGTATGTATATGAGTCTTTGAATAAATAAGGATCAAGATTCTCAGGTGACTATTTTAGATTAGTGTTCCACAGATGTTGCACTTTTATCTTCCTAAATACATATTTAGTTTAATCAGTTAGTTATATCAATCCAGAAGTGTCTTGAGAACAGTTTGCATAAAGAAAGAATGTAGACAACATTTTTATAAATGCATAAACTGAAAACATCTTCGGAGACATTCTTCACTGAATTCTGCGTACTTAATGTCTATTAAAATAATAGTTAATACCTCACATTCGTCACTTTATTCATTCATTTTACATCTTACTTAAAGTAACATTGCATCATGAAATTATAGGAGTTATAAAAGTTTATAGTAATAAATGTTTTTATAATAATTTTAAACTATATTAGTTTTGGATTTCACTATATAATTGTTAATTTGCCTTATTTTCCTATTGCTCTTTTTCTTACATAGCAACAACTGTTGAGCCCTAATTTTATTCTGAATCCTGAAAATATATTTTTACTTTTTCGGTTTATTTGTCTTTTTCTTAATGTAACACATAAGAATTAAATAAATGGTATTTATCTTTCTGCTAAATTCACTAATCAAACAATATAGGTGCCATTTATGTTGTTGCAAATAAAAATATTTCATTTTTTTATATTTTATTTTGTATTCCACTGTTTGTATATATATCTTATATTTCTAGTCATCTGCTCTGCAGTTTTATGATGTTGCAAACTTTTGATAATTACACAGTACAATAATAAACATAGCATAGCAGATCACATATTTATCCAAATTATGTTTACTTGCATGTACTTTAAATTAAATGCTTGAGTGTTTTAATAAATAGGGACAGGGAACAAATTTGAATAAATATGGACCAGGAACACAAACATTAGATAAACAAATTACTGCTAATTAATAATCAAGTGAATTTAAAACTATATATAATGAGAATCAAATTAAATTATTTTGACATGTAGTACCTAAAACTAAAATTATAAACTCAAGTGAGAAAAAGAGATTATTGTAACTAATAATAAGGCTATATTTCATAAATTACCTAGTTTATTATTGAAAGATTTTAAACACCTCTTAGTTGTTAAGTTTATTGTATTTTCCAGTCCAATTTTCAAATGTTCAGGTTTCACTAAAAAAAATAAAAATGAATTTGCATACATTAAAAAGTAAGACTTTATGTAAACTAACTCCCATATATTACATGCTTCAAGGCTGATGATAATATCTCAGCTTTTTCATATGCCTCATTTGATCATATTTTTTGCATAAGAGTACTTAATAGGGTAATAGAATCACCATAATTTTCAGAAAGCTACTTAACTTGGCCTTTACAAGAAAGGAGATATATCAATACAGAGTGACAGATCTAAAATGACCTTTAAAAATGACGTTTCTGGAGATAAAATTTATTGGGTTGAGAACAGCATGACATTCTATTGGCAACAAGGTATTCAAGGAAAGGAACATCACTATAAACTCTGTTGTACATTTAATTAGTAGGTGGAAGTGAAGTGAAATTAATGAATACAGACACACACAGAACCCACATGCTTGACAAGACTTCTGTGACCTGTTTAAATATTTCTTTTTTTTTTTTTTTTTTGGTTTTTGGGCCACACCCGTTTGACGCTCAGGGGTTACTCCTGGCTATGTGCTCAGAAATCGCCCCTGGCTTGGGGGGACCATATGGGACACCGGGGGATCGAACCGCGGTCCTTCCTTGGCTAGCGCTTGCAAGGCAGACACCTTACCTCCAGCGCCACCTACCCGGCCCATGTTTAAATATTTCAATGTTAGAAAGTTATTGTTGGGGAACATAATTATTTGATAATTAAATATTTATCAATGACTTTAATCTGTTTAAAGCTACCTTTTTTCAATAAGTGATAAGAGATGGAGAAACAATGGTTCAGTCTATCTAATAGAATAGACTTTGAGATGAGTTTATCATTTCAATTTCTGTGTTTTAATAATCAGGAGCTTAAATAAAAATTCTCTTAAAAAAAACAAAAAAAGAAAAAAATTATCTTGAGAATTAGATCATATCTATAAAACCATGAATGCTTTCACTTACAAACCCATGCAGCATTAAGAAAGAAACATTTGCCACCTTTGTTATTCCTTTGATAGATAATGTGAAAACTGCAAAATTCTATAAGAGTGCCTGATACAGAGGTTGGAGAGAGAAAAGGAAAAATATATGTATAATAGAAGAAATAAATAATAATACATTTCAAAAGGCATTAAAGGAAAAAATGCTGTTTAAGAGGCTAACTTACTTTTGGAAATAAACAGACAAGGAGGTATTTGTGGAGGTATTAAATACATAAAGGAAATATAGACTTCCCCATTGAGTCTTTTGAGATATTCTTGTGGGGAAGGGTGTGTGTGTGTGGTGGAATCCAGGGCAATTTTTCATCACACATCTTGTTTTGTTGAGTTTGTGAAGTTTTTTGTAGCCATGAGTGAAGTATCCTTTGGCTGGGGTCCTTCTGGGGCTGAATCGATAGCATGCAACACAGTCCAAGATTAAGAAGGTAAGAAGTAGGGCCATTAAACATGAGTCAGCAGGTGCATTGGTTGCAGCTACTTGCCGAAGCATGGGAGGGTGTCCTTTTGGTTTGGGAACTTGGTGGTGGTTTATTGGAGTAGGAGGTTGGTCTCGGTACCTAATGGGTTAATAACTGAGGGTAAAGAGGATTAAATAAGGAAGGATAATGAACCTGAATTGGGGGATGAGAGGATAGAAAGATTTCAGAATGGGGAGGAGGGGTAATATATGAGGGGCTATATACAATTTAGGCTTGACTTGTTTACATTTTAGATTTGGCAATCAGAGAGGAGTCATGCCCACATAAAGACAAACATTAGTGTTCTATTCTTAGGTTGTTGTTGGAGGCCTGACCCTCATAGGCTGGGTCTGAACTCTTAAGATATGATTGAGTAAAGAAAATATAAATAATTGGTTATTGTTTGCAATACATATTTAGAATTTGATTAGTACCTCATTAAATCTTTATTCAGTAGCAACATTAAACACATAATGGTGTTTCTGAGAAACATTTTTTTAAATTTTTATAAAATAGAACTTTGCCTAAAGAGCAATGCACATGGAAGTACAATAGGTAGATTTCTTTCCCAGCATGCAGCTTAGTCAGGGTTCAATATGTGACATTTAGATGGCCTCCTGATTCTTCCAGGAGTGGTCTTTGAGCTAAGAACATGCCCTGACTACTGCTGGTTTTGCAACAAACAAAACAAGAGAAAAAACCAAGAGAAAACAAAAGAGAAAAAAGCCAAGGGGAGAAAAAAATACTTTGTCGGAGTCAGAGAAATTTGTACAGTGTTTAAGACACTTGCCTTCTCTGTGGTAATTGATTGGATTTGATCCCTAGAAGCACATATGGTCCCCCAGAGAACCTCTAGTGTAGTTCCTGAGCTTGCAAAGCAGGTGTGGTTAAGGGGAAAGAAAAAAATAGCTTTGCTGGATCTAAGGTTCTCCAATTAGGGCAAATAGTATGGAAAATCCTTGAGTTTGGGGGGACATTTACTTGAAAAGCATGAAACCAAAACTTAGATATATTAATATTTATGTTTATTTCAACATTATATACAATATAAACCAGCTAGGTAAGAATTTAAATATATTAACAAATTAATGCATGACGTTTGGTGACTTGAAGGAGTTAGGGAAGCAATCTTTGCATGTGCCTTTGGAAGCTTGTGAGCACAGCTCAAATAATCCAGGTTGTCTCTGACCCAATAAGGCCCAAAAGTTGAATCGCACATGCCTGTTGGTCAATTATCATGGGAAATGGTCCTCAAGGACTCCTGAGTTCTACTCATAAAAGAGTATTTGAGGCGGTCAGAGAGATAGTATAGTATGTCTTGCATGTCTCTGACCAGCGTTCAATCCTTGGCATCACATATGTTCCCTTAAAACCCGTGTACAGAATAAGAGTAAGCCCTAAGCATCACTGGCCATGGTATTCCAAAACTTTAAAAATAAAACAAATGATTATTTGGAATACACACAGACAAGAAATGGAATATGACTCAGCAATAAGAAAAAAATTACATTCTTCCATTTGCAAGAATATGAATAAGAACAAAAGAGCATTATTATTGATTAAATAAGCCAAAGGGAGGTGAACACTGTATGGTTTAAAAATATACCATATCGGGCCCGGAGAGATAGCACAGCAGTGTTTGTCTTGCAAGCAGCCGATCCAGGACCAAAGGTGGTTGGTTCAAATCCCGGTGTCCCATATGGTCCCCCTTGCCTGCCAAGAGCTATTTCTGAGCAGACAGCCAGGAGTAACCCCTGAGCACCGCCGGGTGTGGCCCAAAAACCAAATATATATATATATATATATATATATATATATATATATATATATATATATATATGTATATATATATATATATGTATATATATATACATATATATATATATATACCATATCATGCTTTATATATTACACAAAACAAACAAAAAATTTAACTTAAAAATAAAACCAGTGTTATCCCGAGGCTTTGTACTTCTGATTAGAATATTCATGAAAATTTTAAGCAAAGCAAAGAAAAATGGTAAAACCTGACATGCTTTCTATTAATAAAAAAAGGAATAAAAAAGCTGAATCAATTAATCCAAAAGTCACCTATAAAGAACATAAAATATATTTATCCGCTATCTTTACTGGCGAAACAGAAGACTGCTACAGATGGGAATATGGGGGAAAATGCTTAACATTTAGAAACTTCATGGGTTAGAATACAAAAGAGCCTATCACAAAGACTTAGCAAGTATCTGCCAACTTTTTTCTTATTGTGTAATTTTCAATTACATGTGTGTATCATCTAGAAAGAGAGAAGTGAGAAAATGGGAAAGAGTAGTGGGGGAAAAAGCAACTAACTGTCTGTTTTATTTTTCTGTAGGTTTTATCTTTTCAGAATGTCAATTTGATTACTGTGCCTAAGACCATGCTTTTCTTTTTCAAATTTTTGTCATGGTAATATTGACAAAGTGCACTGACTGGATTAAGTGTGTGGTTATTGGAATAGGTTTTGGGATTGCTTGAAGCATCAGAGCAATTATACTCTTGGTATAAAATATTTTATAATATATCCAATATTTCATTTTCTTAGTCTTCCTTTATAGATACTTAGTATTTAAATTTTAAATACTTAGTCTTTATGTCTTGAATTATAGATTTATTTACTTGAAGGGTATATATTATAAGTCTCAAACATTATATTCTTAGTAATTTCAAAATTCCGTTCCTGAAATCAGTGGCATATAACTCATTTTAATAATGCAACATTGACTACTTATCCTCTAATGTTTATCACATTTCACAGTTAAGAACCTCGAATATGATTTGTAATGTATGTTATTCTATGAATTCAAATTAATATATAGTGGTGGCATCTTTATTTCAAATAAAATTCTGCAAATAATATTTTAAAAGTTATTTGTAACCTAATTTTATAGACGTCTTTGTTGCTATATATCTTTTACACTTTACAATGATTCAGTCAATTAAGGCTATAATTTTTTTAATTTTGTTTATATAATATTTTATATAACTATATTTATAGGTAGGATATTCTAAAATATTTGTTGATACCACAGCCATGAGTGTTGAAAAATCTTTTTCTTCCACCAGTGTCCATTGAGCCCACTCCCTTTATTATTAACCCTGCCCTCTATCTTCTCACACACATTTTTCTAGTAACCTCAGTTCTCTGGTTGAGTCTAAGGATTTGAAATATCTTTGCTATATAAGCATACATATATATATAAAGTCATTTTAGATTAAATAATATAAATATATAAAGAAAACTTTTATGTAGAACATTTTCACAAATGTGAGGTGATGTTTCTTATTGTTTTAATTTACATTTTCCTAATAATCAATAATAAGAAGCACTTTTACACATTTTCTTGATCATGTGTATGAATTCTTGATAAAGTAACTTTTCAGATCTCTCCATGTTTTGATGGAACTGTTTAATTTTGTTTCTGAGTTCTTAGAGCTCTTTTAGGATTGTTGGAATTGGTCCCTTTGTTAGTTGTATGGTATGTGGATATTATATCCCATTCTTGGGAAATGTTTTTGTTTTAATGATTGCTTCTCTCACTGAATGGAAGGTTTTCTATTTGATTATTGTTTTGTATACATTTAACTTTGTTTACCTTTCCAGTGAAATGAATCATGGAATACACCACTTATAGCAATAGAATAGAAAATGTGTCTTGTTTTCTTCTATGCATTTTATAAATTAAGATCTAATGTTTAGGTATTTAATTCTCTATTAGTTGACTTTTGTTCATGAGTATAAAATAGTGCTAAAGCTTATTTGTTTGCATGTAACTAACCTATTTTCCTAATATCACTTGTTGAAGTTACTAATTTTATTTTCTTGGCTCCTTTGTTGTAATTAGCAATCAAAATATCTAAGAGTTTTAGTTGGGGGGGTGTCAAGATTTCTTTAGCTACTTGGAGATTTTATGGAATTTTTAAAGAGGTATTAGTATTTTTTAGTAATATTTATTTTATTTCTTTAAGACTGTCAGGGGTTACTCCTGGCTATGCACTCAGAAGTCGCTCCTGACTTGGGGGACCATATGGGACACCGAGGGATCGAACCGCGATCCGTCCTAGGCTAGTGCAGGCAAGGCAGGCACCTTACCTCTAGCGCTACTGCCCTCCCAGCCCGAGTAGTACAATTTTTAACAATACTATTTATTTAATAAATGAACATGAAATATGTTTCAATTCTCTCATGTCTTCTCACAATATGATCTAGATTTTTCTTTCTAATGTTATATATTTCTCCCAGTGCTTGAATTTTACAAATTCAAGATCTTAGGCTCTTTATTTTAAATTAGCTACAAACATATGTGACTATAACATTGTGGGCTCTCATTCTATTCTAATGACATGCATTTAAATTTGTATTCCAATTCACAAAACTTTGTAGCTTTATATATAGTTTTATCAATGTCAATAATTTTTTCAAGTCTTTCTGAGGAGTTGTGATAAGAATTGTACTGAATTTATACAAGAGCTTGAGTAGGACATTTTTTTTAATATTGCCAATAGTAAAACTTACTACTCCCAGTTCAAAAATATAGGATGCTTTTAATCATGTTTTGTCCTCATGTTTCATTAACAGTAACATTAAAGGATATATATATATATATATATCTTTAATTCCTTTGTTTTATCTCTTCTAAGGCCATTATTTACAGGTAATTTTATATAATTTTTCTTTTATTTCTTAGTCTTCTAATTTATGAGCTTACCTAGAGATATGCAGATCTGTTTATATTGATCTTATAATCTGACACTTATTGTATTGAGATATATATACATATTTCTAGTAATGTTATAGTGACAATTTTATGTTTTTTACATGTGGTTTAAATATATTGATAATTTAATTCAATATTTTGCTATTTTAATTTTATTTCCAGTTTTGTTCCCTTTTACTCGTATTTCTTTCCAATTGCATATTAGGTATATACCATACAAAAGATTTTATTATAGAACACAAGGATAGTTCAACTAAAGATAATTGATATAACCAAATCAATAGTAGAACAGATAAAAGGCAGCAACAGACAAGTTGACAGTTTTTTTTTTCAAAATTTAGCACTGATTTATATGAAAATTTCAACATACTGGAATAGAAAGAATAGCTAGTAATATAGTAAAGATCATATATGACAATGCAACATTAATTCATAATTAAAGGCAAAAAAAGCTGTTTCTCTGAATTGACACAATAAAGGTATATACAGTCTTGCTGTTTACTTCCATGGTAGTATTGGAAGTTTTTGTGATAACTTTTAATAAATTATTGTATTAAATCTTGGAACATTATTTTAATTATGAATTAATAATAAAGACTTGATTTTCCCTGTAATTGTTAATATTTTATTATTATTGTAATATCTTTATTTAAGCACTATGATTACAAACATGTTTGTAGTTGGGACTCAGTCATAAAACGTACACCCTTTTCACCAGTTCAACCTTCCCACCACCAGAACCAAATCTCCCTCCTTCCCCATCCCCTAATTCTTTTCGAGACAGGCATTTTATTTCTCTAACTCACTGTCACAATAGTTGTTGGTGTATATTTATTTAACTACACTTACCCATCTTGTAGTAAGTTTCATATCATGGGCTGGTCCTTCCAGCCCTCATCTCTATTGTTTCTAGGTAATATTATTTTGGGTGGTATTATTAACATATTATCTTTTATTTTTCTTGAATTCTACAGATGAGTGAGACTATTCTGTGTCTATATCTCTTCCTCTGAATTATTTCACTCAGCATATTTTTAAATGTCCATCCATGTATAGAAAATTATATTATTTCATTTTTCTTGACAGCTGCAATGTATCATTTTGTATATGTACAACATTTTATTTAGCCGCTCATCTATTCTCAGGCATCTGAAGTTGTTTCCAGTTTCTGGATATTATAAATAGTGTCTCAATGAACATAGGCATGCAGGGGGCATTTATGTACTGTGTTTTTTGTGATCCTAGGGTATATCTCTAAGAGTGATATTGTTGGATCATATGGAGCTCAATTTCCAGTTGTTTTTCAGAAAGGCTGTACTAGATGTCATTCAAACTACCAGTGAATAGGAGTTTCTTTCTTCCCATATCCCCACCAGCACCGATTTTCTTTGTGATGTGTGCAAGTTTCTCTGATGTGACATGGTATCTAATGTTTTTATTTGCATATTCCTGATGATTATTGATATGGAACATAGGATAGACCACATGCTGACCCATAAACATGCCTCAAGAAAATCAAGAAGATAGAAACTGTTCAAACTACCTTCTCAGATCACAATGCATGCACTGAAATTAGAAGTGAACTGCAAAGAGACACAGAGAAAAAAACTTTAACAGCTGAAAATTAAACAGCTCATCTACTACTATTCCAGTACTAAAGTCAGAGGAAAATCATGGGGCCAGAGCGAGAGCACAGTTGTAAGACATTTGACTTGCACAAGGCTGATTCAGGATGAACCAGGGTTCAATTCCTGGTGTCCCATATAGTCCCCTGAGTCAGGAGCTATTTCTGAACACAGAGAAGGGGTAACCCCTGAGCATTACCTAGTAAGGCCCATAAACTGAAAAAAGAAAAGAAAAGAAGATGAAATTAATAGATTCCTGAAAACAGAATTTGTGGGACACACCAAAAGTAGTACTAAGAAAAATTATAGCTTTGAAAGCACATATCAGGAAGATAAAAGGGGCTTACATAAATAACTTAGTGGCACAGCTTTTAAATTAGAAAGTGATAAACAAAATGAACCAAAAATTGTTAGGAAGTAGAAAATAACAGAGCTTAGAGCAGAAATTAACTAAGTAGGAATCCAAAAAATAATCCAAAAAAATCAATAAAAGCAAAAGTTGACTCTCTGAAAAAAATAAGCAAATCAGTAAACCACTAGCAAAAGTCACAGAGAAAGGGAAAGAAACAATAAATCTGATTAGAAATGAAAAGGGGTAGATGATTACAGATACTAAAGAGATTTAAAGTATAATCAGAGACTATTTGAGAAACTGTGCCACAAAACAAGAGAACCTGGAAGAAATAGATAAATTCTTGGACTCTTCTAATCTTTTACAGTTGAATCAGGATGATCTAGCATACCTAAATAGACCCATCACAATTGAGGAAATTAAAATGGTAATCAAAAGTCTTTCCCAAAACAATATCCCAGGCCCTGTTCACTAACAAATTATTTCAAACCTTTCAAGAGGACTATTACCAATCATTTTCAGAATCTTCCAAGGAAATTGAAGAAACAGAAACACTCCCAAATAGTTTTATAAAGCTAGTTAACATCACCCTGATACCAAAAGCAGACAGAAATGCTGCAAAAACAAAATTACAGACCAATATCCCTGATAAATACAGATACAAATATCCTAAACAAAATCCTAGCAAATAGGATCTAACATTCATCAAGAAGGTCAGATAACATGACTAAGAAGGTTTCAGTCCAGAGATGTAAGAATGATTTAACATATGTAAAACAAACAACATAATACACAATATTAACAAAAGAAAGAAAACACTATCATATCAATAGATGCAGATAATACATTTGATATGGTCCAACATCATTCAAGATGAAAACTCTCAACAAGGGCCTGAAAACAAGGGGCCACAACAAGCGGTGACGCTAGAGGTAAGGTGTCTGCCTTGCAAGCTCTAGCCTAGGATGGACCAAAGCACAGTTGTATCCCCCAGCGTCCCATATGGTCCCCCTAAGTCAGGAGTGATTTTTGAGTGCATAGCCAGGAGTAACCCCTGAGCATCAAATGGGTGTGACCCAAACAAAACAAAACAAACAAACAAACAAAAAAACAAGCAAAAACTCTCAGCAAGATGGGAACGGAACAAACTTTAATCAATATAGTCAAGGCCATTTTAGCACAAGTTCATGGCAAATATTGTATTCAGTAGAGAAAAACTAGAGGCCTTTCCTCTAAAATCTGGTATAAAACAAGGCTGCCTCAGCTTGCCACTCATATTCAATAAAGTACTGAAAGTATTTTTCTTAATAATTAGGCAAGAAAAAGATATTAAGAGCATTCAGATTGGAAAGGAAGAAATTAAGCTCCAACTGTTTGCAGATGACATAATGCTATCTTTAGAAAACCCTAAAGACTATCTAAAAGCTTCTAGAAACAATAGGTTCATATAGCAAAGTTTCAGGCTACAAAATTAGTGTGCAACTATCAATGGTTTTATACACAAATAATGATAGAGAATAATTGAACCTTAAAAAAATTCCCATTACAAAAGAACCATAAAAACTCAAATAAGTTGGAGTCAATGTAACTAAATAGCTGAAGGACCTAAACAAAGCGAACTACAGAACTCTGCTCAAAGAAATAATACAATGAAATGGAGACTTATACCCTGTTCATAACTTAGGAGGATTAGTATCATTAAAATGGCAGTACTTCTCAAAGCATTGTATAGATTTAATGCAATTCCTCTAAAGATACCCATAATATTTAAAAAAAAATAGATCAAACACACAAGAAAAATCATTCAGAACAATAAACACCCACAAATAGCTAAATAAACCCTAAGGGAAAAAGATGGGAGTTATCACTTTCCTCTACTTTAAACTGTATTACAAATAATAGTCAATAAAACAGCATGGTATTGGAATAAAGACAGAACTCCAGATCAATGGATTAGACTTGAGTACTTTGGCAATTTTCCCCAAACAGACAATCAATTAATCTTTGATAAAGGGACAAGAATTGCAAAATGAGTCAAGGAAAGCCTCTTCTAAAAGTTTCAACTGGTCAGCCACATACAAAAAAGTGAACTGAGACCTCCATCTAATACCATACACAAAGGTCAAATTCAAATGAAATAAAGACCTTGATATCAGACCTGGAAGCTTAAGGTATATAGAAGAACATGTAGGTAAATACTCATGACATTGATACTAAACTCATCATCATGAATAAAACACCACTGTCCAAACAATTGGAAGCAGAGATTAATAAATGGGACTAAATTGAAATGAGAAACTTCAGTATCTCAAGGAAACAAAAGCCACCCACAGAATGAAAGAAACTATTCAATCAATACCCATCAGACAAGAGGCTAATATCTAAGATATAAAATGTATTGACAGAATTTAGCAAGTAAAAATCATCTAACCCCATCAAAAAATGGAAAGAAGAAATAAACAGACATTTCCTCAAAGAAGAAATACAGATGGCCAAAAGACACATGAAAAATTTTTTTACTATTATTATTAGTAATTACCTTAAGAATGAACTGAAATTCTGGAATCTCAGCTTTGTTCTGTGAAAAACATAAATATATAGATATTCATTACATTTTAATTTGTATCACACTGGTGAATTTTAAGTTGTTACTAAAATGCAGACAATCTCTGTTATCAATTAATACCTTTTAAACTTTAAAAAGAAAAGAAGAAAACCCTAAAAACGTCAAACTGTTATATTGATTTGCTAAGTATATGTTGAAACAATTTATTTCTTTAATAATAAGAAAATTATTTTGAGGAGAAAATATTTACATATACCTGATATTGTTTTATATATAAGTTGCTGGTTAAAATGATTGACTTAATATTAGTTGTTGCTAGGACCTAGGTAATTAGAATGTAATTACTACCATTTGTAAGTTGGTTTCAAAACAATATCTTAATATTAAATCACTTAAGCTATGAAACATAAATAAAAGCATATATGCCTTTTGTGGATGGGCTGTACCCTTTGAAGCATGCATTGGGTGCAGATACGGTGTGGTGTTTGATCCCATACTGGTCACGCGCAAAGGCAGGCAATCTAGGTATATTGCTCTAGTCCAAATTAAATTTTTTCAAGGCAACTGCATTCTATTCAAATGACTGTGTGCATCTGTTTATTGCCATTTTCTGTATAGCATGTATAAATTACATTCTGTTTATTCCATCTGCTAGTGAAGAAGACTAGTTTTTCTTCATTTTCTCATTACATACAAAGTACTAGAATAGCAAACAACTAAATGTGTTAGAATTTCATAGAACTTTGTTGTCAAGAGAAGATGTACTGTATTATAAGATATTAAAAATCTTGGATTTTTCAACCACAAAAAATAGAAAGTCTCTTTATAAATGATATTTTTGGTAATTCTAGAAGCAAAAAAGCTAATTTTATTTCCATACTTTTTAAGTTTAATATAAATATATATGACTTTAGTTACAACTTAACTTTAATTAACAGTTTTCACATATGTAATTTTCTCTGATTCATGAATTCAAAATGACTTGTGTTTCTGAAGTTACCTTACATGTCACATTATCATTGAGCAAATAGTAATGGTGTATAACTGAGATCACAAAATATTATTACAGTTTTTTGGAAATGCTATTGATTAATAGTATTATTTTGTTTTCCTGTTATGGCATTCTCTAGAAAAAATAATTTCTAGCATGTGGTATATAAATATTTTATCACAAATATTTTATTTTAATTTAAAAATTTAATATCTTTATTTTAACACCTTGATTACAAATATTATTGTAGTTGGATTTCAGTCATATAAAGAACACCTGCCTTCACCAGGTGAAGGCAACACTGCAACATTCCCATCACCAATATAATATTCCCATCACCAATGTCCCAAATCTCTCCCTCCTCCCCACTCCCCACTTGTACTTGAGACAGGCAGCTTTCTTCCCTCATTTATTCACATTGTTATGATAGTTCTCAGTGTAATTATTTCTCTAACTGCACTCTGTTGCAATTTAAATAAAACTACTGATAAGTCATAAGTTACATATATTTTAGTATATTAACCAAATCAAAATTTTTAAAGTATAATCTTATTTTACAAATAAATTTTGACAAAATAAATTTTTATATTCTGTTTATGCATGGGGCCTTCTCATGCCAAAGAGAATTTTACAGCAATCATAAAATTCAAAAGAAGTAAAAAAATTGCTAAACATTAATCTTAAATAACATGTGCATAAATGATACTGGAAACAGAAATCATGAATTATTGAGCTTACAATTTAAATTTTGTGTCAGAGAGGCTATATAAAGATAAAACATGCTTTTTGTCTTTGTCACCAAAATTCCAAATATTTAGCCTATAACTCAATATAAGTTTTTCTTAGTCCATGCTTAACTGATTATATGTGGAAATACATTATTATAATGAATGTGACAAAAAGTATATTGCAATAATTCATATGATTTATTTTTGAGTGAAAGGATATTTCTTAGTAGATTATTCAGCAAACTAAATAAATGAGAACACCATATGTTATATTTAAGCCCCCCAGCTCTCTCAGTAGAGAAATAGCATTGCTAGTTTTCTTAATAAATTCCCAAGATAACACAAACATAAAACAGCTAAATAAAAGTGTCTGTTTCATTTACTCCAAAAGACTTAAGTTGAAAGTTGTGGATAAGGCATACAATTGCTTCATAATACAAATAACTTAAAAATTCTAATTTTCATAGTGTGAACTGGAGGATTAATGGTATATCCAAAAAATAACTTCCTAGAACAAAATGTTTGTTTGACTATACTACTGAAAAATGATGTTTTAGGTAAGTGTATTGTTATAGTCTAAAAGTTTTAAAATATATTTTACCAATAACATTGACATAAACTGAGCAATCACTATATTTTGCCTGCAGTTGAACATTAAAATAATGGGAAAGAGAAGTGGTTATAGCAGGGTAAAGGGATGCTGAAATATGAAAAAGTATTGTAATTGTAAATAAACTTGCAATTCGCAGTGATTGATTAAAAATTCAATGTCATGCATAAACATTATCAGTAGATGTTCTATAAACAATAATGCCTAAACAACATACTTGTTATAGAGGAAGACTGGTAGGTAAAAAGGACATTGGTAGAGGAAAGTGGGGACTAGTGAAAGGACTGATATTGGAACAGTGTATGCCTGAAATCCAACCATAAAAACTGTAATTCACAGTGATTAAATAAAATAAAATGAAAGAATTCCAATTTTGAATTAAAAATAATAATTTATTGACACTGCCTTTTTAAAAATATGATATAAAATTAACTAGTTTCTATTGAATTTTGTAGTTTTAACTTAAATATTTATTAGAAAAATAGAGATTGAAATAATGTATTATGATCAACTGTGTTAACAATATGATAGCCTTTAATGTTAAAGGCATTGCATAAATTTCGTGGCTTTAGACTGATTTGTGTACTACTAAGAAATGTTATAATGTACTACAATCTGGGATCTTGAGGGACAAAGTAAATGTGCATGTGTTTTGTTTTATTTTTCTTAATGTCTTTTTTTTGGCTGAAAATTCAAAATTAAGGTGTCAGCAAGAGGATGTCTTTTGAGAATTCTGCTTATAATAGGTTATTACTTCCACTGTAACTTCACCTTGTTCTTTCTTTGCATTTTCTTCAAATTAAAATTAAAAATAAAAAGTTAAAAAAATAATAAAAAAATAGAGATCATCAAAATTATAATCAAACATAATTTTATTATGCTCTTTTTATATGAGGGTGTACATAATAATCAGCATAAAGGCTATTTTAGCCAGTATGAATTAAAACTGACTATTCATTGAATTTATATTAAAGAATGGTTAGCCAACAAAAATAATAGATATTATTATTTCTACCAAGGATGTATTTAAAATATTAGCACAACTGTTAATTTGAGTATATTATAACAGAAAGAAAATATTATTTTTAAAAATATATCTTCTTAACACATGCAACATCTGTCAGGGATCATCTCCAGGGTTTCATGTATGCAAGGATGTGTTAAGACACACTCTGATCTTGAAATATATCTTAAAAGATTTAAGATTAAAATAACAATGCAAAACCCTGCTTACTTGTATAGTTGTTGTGATATGTCAGAGCAAAGCTATACATTTTTGTTGTAATAATGTTTTGATTTTCTTATTAAAAACAATGAAAATACACTTAGTATTAGCATATGCCTTAAAACTGAAATTATGAGATTATAAAGTGACTTATAATTGATTTCCTAATAAAATACATTTGTTTTTCTATCTATATATAAAGTTGGAAACTGAAATTATAATTAAAATCTTATTGCATGATGGTTATTGTGTTTCTTGCCTTACTTGCAAAGTCACTGGGTTTGATCCCTTGCACATATATTGTCCCCCAACCACATCAGTCAGTATTTCCTTTATTATTATTATTATTATTATTATTATTATTTGTTTTTGTGGGGGTTTTCTGGGGGGTGACACCCATCGATGTACAAGGGTTATTCCTAGGTCTGCACTCAGAAATCACTCCTGGCAAGCTCCGGGGAATATTCAGGATGCCAAGTTTCGAACCACCATCCTTTCTGACTTGGCCAACTGCAAGACGAAGTCCTACCGCTGTGCTTTCTTTCTGGCACCCAACATTTAGTTCAGTATTCCTGAGCACAGAGCCAGAAGTAAGACATCAGTAAAGCCAGGTATAATTCACAAAACAAAAACAAACAAAACCTTAATCCATAATTATTATATCCTCTTTATTATGTACTGAGATAGTATTTAATTTTGATTCACTGATTATAATTTTAATTATATGATAATTACACTGATCAAAATAAACAATAATTTATTGTAGACATCCAATAAGTGAATTAATTACACTAATTCTAATATATTATAATCATAATTACACAATATTATTTCTATATAATTCTTCACTGAAGATCAATTTATATCCTGGCCCTAAATTTTGTGAATAATTTGTTCAATTGGTTCTTTTAGAGAATCGTTGCCTATTGATTTCCCTATTAGTTTAAAGTCTAATAGTATTAAAGCTATTTTAGATGCTACTTTATAAGTGTGCAGAAGGAATTTTTATATTGTATTACTGTATTCTTAGATTATATCTATTGGAGTGGTATATATCTGGATCATATGGGAGCTCAATTTTCAGTTTTTTAAGGAATCTCCATATTGTTTTCCATAAAGGCTGGACTAGAGCATTCCCACAAGCATTGAATGAGAGTTCCTTTCTCTCCACATCCCCTCCTGTACTGATTGTTCTTGTTCTTTGTGATGTGTGCCAGTCTCCTGTAGCATGAAATGATACCTCATTATTGTTTTGATTTGTTCTCCCTGGTGATTATTTTTTCATGTGCCTTTTGGCCATTTGTATTTCTTCTTTGAGAAATTGTTCATTTCTTTTCTACATTTTTTGATGATTCATTGCAATGCTATTTACAATAGTCAGAATCTGGAAATATCAAAGATGCCCTTCAACAGATGAACAGCTAAAGAAACTGGTATGTAAACACAATTGAATATTATGCAGCTGTCAAGAGTGATGAAGTCATAAATTTTTCCTATACATGAATGGACATGGAAACTTTTCTGCTAAGTGAAATAAGTCAGAGGGAGAGAGATGGACTCAGAATAGTCTCACTCATCTATGGGTTTTAAGAAAAGTAAAAGATATTATTGTAATAATTCCCAGAGACAATAGAGATGAGGGCCAGAAGGACCAGCTCCAGATATGAAGCTCACCACAAAGAGTAGTGAGTGCAGTTAGAAAAATAACTACACTAACAACTACAATGACAATGTCAATGAGTGAGATAAGTAGAATGCTTATCTTGAATACAGGCATGGGATGGGGGAGGAGGAATATGGGGGGGCATTGGTGATGGGAATGTTGCACTGGTGAAGGGGGTGTCTTCTTTTCATGACTACAAACTACAAACATGTTTGTAATCACGGTGCTTAAAGTTATTATTAAAAATAATTTAAAAATAAATAAAATTACACAAAGGGGCAAAAGCAGCCACCATGCACTCTGGAACCATCTTTTGGGCAAACAACAATCTGAGGAGAGGCCATGCCTAAAAACTCAGGTTTGAGATGAAAGCAGAGGTGTCTGCAGTGCCCAAGACTAGGGCCACTGGCATGTGACTGTCCCAGCTGGTGAAAATATATAAACAAGCAAATAAATAAATGCTACATTATAAAGGAAAGAATATTAGTTTTGATTTTATTTTTTAATGTTAATATCTTCCTTTAAGTACCACAATTACAAACATGTTTGTAGATGGGTTTCAGTTATAAAAAAAAAGAACACCCCCATTCACCAGTAAAACATTGCCACCACCAAAGCCCCCTCCCCCGTCTTCCTCTTCCACAACCCCCTGCTATCTGTATTTGAGACAGATATTCCATTTCTCTCACTCACTACCGTTGTCATGACAGTTGTTAGTGTAGTTATTTATCTAACTGCTCACCAATTGGTGAGTTTCATTTCGTGTGCTGGTCCTTCTAGCCCTCATTTCTATTGTCTTCGGTTATTATTACAATAATGTTTTCTATTTTACTTAAGAATCTATAGAAGATTTAGGGCCAGAGAGGTAGCATTGAGGTAGGGCATTTGCCTTGTCAGCAGAAGAGTTCGAATTCTTTCATTCCATATGGTCCCCCAAGCCTGCCAGGAGTGATTTCTGAGTGTAGAACCAGGAGTAGCCCCTGGGGTCAGAGAGATAGCATGGAGGTTAAGGCATTTGCCTTGTATACAGAAGGATAGTGGTTCGAATCTGGCATCCTATATGGTCCTCAGAGCATGCCAGGAGTGATTTCTAAAAAAGAGCTTTGGACTAGACAAGAGTAGCTCCTGAGAGCTGTCAGGTGTGACCTAAAAAAAAAAAAAAAAAAAAAAAATTTCCATAGTTGAGACTATTCTGTGTCGCTTTCCTTCAGACTCATTTCACTGAACATAATAGTTTTTGTGTCCATCTATTTATAAGAAAATTCCATGACTTCATTTTTCCTGATGATTACATAGTATTCCATTGTGTATATGTACTACTATTTCTTTCTTTCTTTCTTTTCTTTTTTTTGGGGGGGCGGGGAGGGCCACACCCAAAGGTGCTCAGGGGTTACTCCTGTCTGTCTGCTCAGAAATAGCTCCTGGCAGGCATGGGGGACCATATGGGACACCGGGATTCGAACCAACCATCTTTGGTCCTGGATAGGCTGCTTGCAAGGCAAACACTGCTGTACTATCTCTCCGGGCCCATACTACTCTTTCTTTAGACACTCATTAGATGTTGGACATCTGGGTTGTTTGTAGATTCTGGCTATAGGTTTCAAAGAATTATTCCTATTCACTGGGTGCAAAATCTCATTGAAAACATGGAGGAAATAGTTGGTGTTGTCTTATTCTTTTACTTTTGGTCTCTGAGGAGTGAGGTAAGAGTTTCTGGGAATTATTGTGAGAAATTTTATAAAAAAATATTTTGTTAAGATATTCTCTCACATATGAATAAAAGTGTTTTTTTTTTAAGAAAACTTCTAAGAGGGGCCGTATCGGTGGCACAGCTCTAAGGCCTTGCACTCGTCTGACCTAGGACCAACGGGGTTCAGTCCCCCAGTGTCACATATGATTCTCCAAGCCAGGAGCAATTTCTGAGCTCATAGCCAGGAGTAACCCCTGAGCGTCACCAGGTGTGGCCCAAAATCAAAAAAAAAAAAAAAAATCAAAAAAAAGAAAAAAGAAAAAAAAAGAAAAGAAAAAAAAGAAAACTTCTAAGAATATCATTAGGAAAGTACAGATTAAAAATAACATTATTTATTATTGAAAGTCATTATTTTACATTAAAAATAGCTATGCATTATCCAAAAATATTTTAAAATAAAAGTATTTTTCCTTATAAAATGAAAAATCCTAAGTTGGAAAAATAGAAAAAGAAGCTAAATATTTAACTAAATATGTCTCATACTTAATAGCAAGATAGAGAATAGCATTCAGAAGCAGTAGATGTCATAAATACAATAAAATATAGTCTATAAATAGACTATTTTCACAGGCACAAATATAAACTATCTTCAGTATTTTGACCTTTAAAAATAGTTTAGTATTGATAAAAGTCTAAATTATTTTCAATAAAGTATACTTATATTTAGGTTGCCAAAATACACAGTAATAAATTTCTTTGGTTAAAAAACTTAACTCTTTGGTAATCTTTGGTTCTTTGGTAATTTTACCTCTGAAAGTGATTCCATATAAGATGTAAGATGTAAGACTTAAATTTTGGCCTTAGGAACAGAAGAAAAAAACAACAGGTAAGGTGTTATCCTCACACAGAGTTGGCCCTAGTTATATCTTATATGGCTTCTCAAGCATTTTAGGAGTGATTCTTGAGTGCACAACCAGGAGTAACTACTGAACACTGCCAATATGGTTCAATACACCACCACCCCCCAAAAAAATGTTAAGGACATTAATTTAGATCAAATTTAGTTTTTGTAGTTTGTTTTTGTTTGTTTATGATGATGTTGATGAACACAAGGTTCATCTTGTGTTTATATGATAAAAATAAAAATAAATATATTTATTTTTATATATTTTATATATAAAATTTATAAATTTATAAGTATAAATTTATATTTTATATTTTATATAAATAAAAATAAAAATTAAACATATAAAACTTAACTCATTTTGGTTTTGAAACAACTATTCTAAAGTTGGTTTTATGTTCTGTGTTTTTTATTTATTTTTTGTTTGTGATCCTATCAGGATGTCCTAAGGGTTTAACGTTTTCTCTATCCTCAACTCCACTCCTGGCATTGTTTCTGGAACTATATGTGTCAAGGATTAGTAATGGTTTAGTCAAGTGCCATAATATCTAATGACATATTTCCTGCTTCAAAAGCTCTTTGTAAACATATATATATATAAATATTTAATATATGTATTTGTTAAATTAAGATCATTATATTTATTTAAAATGTCTGAGTGTTAAATATGAAAACATCCAATAAATGAATAAATATATCTAGAAAGTTGATTTAGTCAGAGTTGAGAGGAAGAAAAGAGGTGAGCACACTCTTGATTCTTCCAATACCAGAACCCCATCATTTATGGGGAAAGCCCTATAAACAGAAATCCTGTAATTACTCTCTTGCCTTACCTCTTCCACAGAGGAATATCATCAACAGAGACTTTTATAATAGATTCCTCTTCCATATGCACCTGTCTTTTGAGATTAAAATCCCCTTAGGTTTGATTAATGTTATATAGGAATTGACCTGTTACCTGCTCTTCTTCCTATGTTGATTATTCCTGAACAATAACTGTCCTATGTGGAGGTCAGTCAGTGCTCTCAGTCCAAGAGACTATGAGTCACCTGACTCCATGCTTTTCTCTATTATGTTTGTTTTCTTAATCCTTGTGATGCCCATGCTTCAGGCCAATTCATCTGGTGCTGAAGTCCAGCATTTGGGGACCGTAAATGTGGCGCAATGATATAGCAAAAACTCAAGCAAAAACTTGAATTTCCAGGCCCTAGGTTCAACCTCAGCACTACCACAATAACAGCCTATAAAGAAACCAGTTAAACAAAAGCAACATTAACACTCTATATTTGATGCAAAATAATTTTAATACTGATACTTTGACAAGAGTAGCTATTTAGTCTAAAGCTAATACAGTAACCAAACATTTTTAGAATTTACATGCCTATAGTAAATATGATGTAAACTCAAATTTAAGTAGAATAGCAAAAGGAAAGAGGAAGACTATTTTTTTCTGGCGATAGCTAAAATTCCTTAGAAATCTTTGAGAAATTTCATAATGAGAGTCATTCTTGTCTATTTATTTTCCTGTTGCTTCAAGTAAAAAGTATCATTCTGTTCTGAAATTTACTTACATATAGGTATCAATTTATGAAAAGTATTTTGCACTTTATTAGAAGTGTTGTTAATATATCTGTGTATGTTAAAGTGTTGTGAGAAATGTTATTGTTCTTCCTGTTTTAATATTTTGGCACACTTCCCTGATTTGTTTTGCTCTAAATATTATATCTGGTATAATTTACTTTCTGCATGAAAACTTTTCTGTAAAATATCTTTTCATGTAGATCTAACATTGATATATACCCTCTCCTAAAGTGCTTATTTGTTTGAAATGTTTGGGTTGATGTAGATTTCTTTTTCTTTTTTTTTTTTTTTGGTTTTTGGGCCACACCCGGTAATGCTCAGGGGTTACTCCTGGCTATCCGCTCAGAAGTCGCTCCTGGCTTGGGGGACCATATGGGACACCGGGGGAATCGAACCGCGGTCCGTCCGAGGCTAGCGCAGGCAAGGCAGGCACCTTACCTTTAGCGCCACCGCCTGGCCCCGGTTGATGTAGATTTCAATAGTAAACGTTTGTTTCTGATTTTTTTTCTTTACTTTTGCCTGGTTTTATGCATAAAACACAATTATAAGTCAGGGAATTATGTTCCTCGCTATGAAATTTGTTTTATTCTTTGTTAAACCTTAATGCTTCATTACTGAGTTTAATCATTTTTTATCTTTTTTATTTTTTTATCTGATTCAACTTGATCTTTCTTTATATTTATTTGTCTCTGAGTTTTTGGTCTTTTAAATATATGCTTTTAGTTTTTTATGCAATTAGAAAGCATTTTTTTGTTTTGATATTTTCATCTACTAGCAAAAATCTGATATTTACAGTTTTGATGATCTGCTCTTTCTCCTTCTCTCTCCCTCTCTCCCACCCTTCCTCCCTTCTCTGTTTTTCTGTTTTTTCCATGCCTTCACCGATCTCTCTCTGTCCGTCCGTGTGTGTGTGTGTGTGTGTGTGTGTGTGTGTGTGTGTGTCTGTGTGTGTCTGTGTCTGTGTCTGTGTTTTGAAGGGCTATTCCAAGTAGTATTTAGAGATTTAAGGGTCTCTCCTAGTAGTAATCAGGGAACTTCACTCCAATGTTCAAAACTAGAACTCATTATATTGCACTACACAGGTCATGCTGTACAAAGGACCCTTAAGACTATTCCAAAGTGGTCTGAGAATCAAACTGGATTCTACACATTCAAATTATAAGGGTTCTGTGCCTTCTTTATGAGCCTGAAATTGTTTAAATAGACACTGTGCTTTTCTGTCAGATTCTTTGTGGCTTCTCATTTTCTATTAATCACATGGTATAATTTTCAATAAATACATTGAAATATTATTCCTATAAATTATAGATTTGTTTAATTTTAAAGAAATATAATAAAATAAAAAATAAATAGTTTTATTAGCTAAGGGTTTTTTGTTCTTGTTGTTTTTTGTTTGTTTTGGGGTCACACCCTGCAGCAGTTCTCAAGGTTACTCCTGGCTCTATGCTCAGAAATCACTCCTGGCAGGCATGCGGGACCATATGGTACGACGAGATTTGAAGCACCGTCCATCCTGGATCACCTACTTACAAGGCAAAAGTCCTCCAAATGTGCTATCTCTTTAGCCCCATAGTTTTGTTTTGAGAGCCATACCTAGAAGTGCTCAAGGCTGCTCCTGACCAACATGCTCAGCAGATCATATTGGTACAGGGAAATAAAATAAAAGGATGAGTAACTTATCCCTGTCCTATGTTTTTGGTCATTCACTTTATTAATTATAGTTTTACTTGAAATAATTGATTATATTTAAAATATTAAGCGTAATCATTTTAAATTTTACATATTATTTTTATATTTATATCAATAGATGCCCTTCATATTTATGAACTATATTTTATTGTTGTTTTACATGTATAGAATTCTGAGGGGAACATTGAAATGGAAGTTTAAATTATTTATAGATGGAGGTATTTAGATCTTTTCATCAATTCGTGACATTATTTCTGGTGAAAATTTAAATTACTGGTGTGCATTTAATGGATAAATATTTTGGATATAAGAATTAAGCAAATCTTTCTTGATTTTAATGCTTGGTGAGAAAGCAATTACAAAAAGGCACAATTTAATAAAAACAATTCATGTTTTAAAGTCTTGAAAGATTCCATGACTCACTAGGAAAATCATTCCACATTTTTTAATGTAAGATTTGATGTCACCTATAGAGTACTAGAGAAAGCTATATGATTGAATAAAGTAGATACATTTCACAATTAAAATGTAAATCATTTGCCCTCAATCAATAAAATACACTTACAAATCTAATTTATTCTTAATTCTTAATTTATTTTAATTACACTGGTACATTACTCAATAATTAATGATTAAAAATACTAGTTTGCAATATTTACCACACATATAACCTCTTCCCAGAGTAATGTTGACTCCTCTAACATTTCTGCTGAAGATAGGACAAAATAATACTTTATTTTAAAAAAGAAAATATAGGAAAAGTATGAAGAAAAGTGATATAATAGTAAACCATTCTCTTAAAATATGGTAAATATTCAGAGAAGTCAGTAAGAAGTCATTGAATAAAATATATGGCATAATCAGACTTGCATGTCAAGAAAATCGTGCTGACTGTAGAATAAAGTGACAAGTGAACCATTTCTTTAAAATAAAAACATAAATATATAAGTGAAAAAAAATGACCTGAAAATGACATTTTTCTTGACTGAAAAAATGGATGAATCTTTAATAGAAATACTGAAGAACTAAGTCCTTGAGATCAGAATAGCATCCTTCATAAGGGTTCTGACTGCTTCTTTCCAGATGAAGCAAAGGCGACAATTTTCTATTAATTTTTGGTGACAAATTATGACTATAAATGGTCAACCTTAAGACTTTCCTCAGCTGTTTGATATGTGCAGAGGTCATAGCAATAATCTAAGAAGGACTTATATTAAGCCTCTGCATAATTGCTTTCACTAATCAAATTTGATAAGACACCAAATCACTCATATATATGGGAAAAACATATATATGGGAACAAACATAATATACAAAGAAAATGTATTAAATGTATTAAATAAATGTATTTAAATGTATTAAATACATTATTATTTTCAAAAATAAACAGAAGTCATTAGGTTAGTGTGCATTTTTTATTTTTACTTTATATGTTCTCTTTTTGATAAATTTGCTTTTTACCACTGCCCTCCCTATAGTTGTGTGTGTGTGTGTGTGTGTGTTTGTGTGTGTGTGATGCATGTTCAGGGTTTACTCCTCGCTCTGCACTCTGAGATGACTCCTGGAGTTGTGTGGGACCTTACTCGGTACCAGGGCTGGCCAGTAAGCCCACTGTACAGTATTATACACTTTCTTGACTATGATATGCTTCATAGTCAAAGGTAATTAATGTAATATAAAAGCATCAACAGATTCAGAAATCAGGTAAAACTCAATTTTAGAAAACACCTATCAATTCTATGCTAGTGAGGCTTACTTGCACCAGGGTGATAAAATAAAGAAAAAATTGAATGCAAAAAATAATTTTCATTAAAAAAGGAGTTTTTTTTTTTTTTTTCAAAAAATTTAGGTACTGATTCTTACAAATTTAGTGATTAAAGAAATAATTACATGTTAGGACACCTGAAACATGTTTTTTATTAATATCTTTATTTAAACACCTTGATTACAAACATGATTGAAGTTGGGTTTCAGTCATGTAAAGAACACCCCCCTTCACCAGTGTGACATTCCCAACACCAATGTCCCAAATCTCCCTCCTCCCCATAAGCACCGCCTGTACTCTAGACAGGCTTTATACACCCTCATTCATTAACATTGTTGCTAAAACATGTTTTTAAAATTGGAATGCTACTTTTCAATGTAGAACAATGAAAATATTTACTATATGATATTTACTATAAGTGATATTTATAAGTGATATTTACTATATCACTTTTTAAGGTCATAAAGAGAAATTTTAAACATTAAAAATGGTAAATGCAATGAATTAAAATGAATATATCTTAGAAAATAATAATTAACTATGGATTGAGGAGGAAAATATAATCTCTCTAAAATTAGATCATCAAAAATAATTATAATTGCATTTAAAATTACATAAATTCCATTTGTAATAATTAGTTTTTTAATTAAAATTATATTAGAGGGCATACAATAGATATAACAAAAGTAAAAATGTTTCTTCTTTATAAAAATCTCGTTTTTACCATTAAATTTAAGTTGTTGTTGCTGGAACAGGTAAAGTACTTGCTTTGGTAAATTGGATTTAATCTCTGAAACTCAAAATGCTCCTCCAGCCATTAACAGTAATCTCTGAGAGCAAAGTCAGAAGTAAAACAACAATACAACAAATAAACATGATTTTCTCTCTCAAAATTAAAGAAAATATATCCAAGTTTAGAGAAATATTAAGACTTACACTTAAAATTATTTCTTTATTTTATCAATTTAAATAAAAAGATAAAAAAGGCACCAAGATTACAGACATGATGGTAGTTGGGTTTCAGTCTTAAAAAAAAATACACCCCCCTTCACCAGTGCAACATTCCCATTACCAATGTCTCCAATCTCCTTCCTTTACCCTTGCCCTCTCCCTGTACTGTAGAAAGGCATTCTACTTCTCTCACTCATTGGCAATGTCACCATAGTTGTCAGTGTAGTTATTTCTCTAACTGCACTCACCTCTTTGTGGTGAGCTTCATATTGTGAGTCAGTCCTTCCAAACCTCTCAATTGTCTCTGGGAATTATTACAATAATGACTTTTATTTTTCTTAAATTCCATAGATGTATGAGACTATTCTGTGTATATTTATCTTCCTCTAACTAATTTCACTTAGTTTCCATGTACATCCATGTATAGGAAAATGTCATGACTTCATCTCTCCTGATGGTTGTATAATATTCCATTGAGTATATGTACCAGTTTCTTTAGCCATTCATCTCTTGAAGGATATCTTGGTTATTTCCAGAGTCAAACTATTGTAAATAGTGCTGCAATGAATATAGGTGTTAAGATAAAATTCTTTTAAATACTATTACTAAAATATAAAATTATTTTTGAAGAATAAAAATAATTTTTTTTTCATTCTTTCTAAATGAAATGCAGTTGGTAGTTATCAATTAAAGAAAGTTTACAATGGTTTGAAGGAAAGATTTTTAATTCAGTCTTATTAAATTTATTTGCATTATCTGCATATTATAAAGGAAAAGGTGTTTCCAGATACTTAGGAACATATATTTTAAGACAACTTTAGATAGCTAAGGTGTCTTAGTTAATTCAATTCATACTGCAAAATACCACAGGTTAGATAGCTTTAGACAATGCAGTTATTTTTCAAATTGCTGATTGTAGGCAAGCTGAAAGTACTGGGAGGGCAATCTTTTGAGAGTTCGTTTCTGGTTCATAGAATATTTTGCTATTTTACACATGGTGGAGAGGCTAATGATCTCTTTGCAATCATTTTTTCTAAGATACTAATCCTCTGTGGATTTCATGCACAAAACTTAAGCTCCTCCAGAATATACTGCTTCCAAATAACACATAACTTTTAGATTGGTATTTCAAGTATGAATATAATAAAGCATGTGCATTCAAAACATATCATTTGATAAAATAGTTTCTTGAAAAATAACCTGAATAAATAAAGCTAAATAGTGTATAAACATTTTGCTATTTCAAGAATATTTCCTATTCAAAAATAATTGATACACTAATGCAAAATTAAAATGTCAAAACGTACAAGTATTTTAATAAATATTTAATATATAAATATATATTTAGATTAGTATAAAATACAAATTTATAATATATAAACAGATACACCAAAACACTTTAATAATTTATTAAATTGCATGTCTCATTTTCCTATCTACTGTATATATTTTTATTCTATAAAAATAAAACATAGGTGCTTTGCTATAGGATATAGTCTAAAGTTTAAAATCTATTAGTAATTATAAAAATACATTTAAACAGCAGTAGAATTTACATTCTTATTAGATGTTAAAGAATTACATAAACAGATATGTATGTGATAAGTATGTTCATGGGGGTTCCTGGATACAAAGGGTGAACATCCTACGGTGGTACCTTGGTGCTCAGTCACACGAGGCACCATACTCTGCTTGAACCATGAAAATGGCCAGATAAAACTTTTTAATATACACTTTATCCCTAGATTATGCCTTCTTTTAGGACCTGAAGCATATAACTAGCCAGATCACCGAAGCAACAACCGTGACCTACAGAGTTATACCACAGGGCCTAAGCATCAAACATGTTCAACCAAACTAACATGCACTTGCTCTTATACCCTCCTTTCTCATTACTTCGTATTTTGTTGTTGTTGTTGTTGTTTGACTGTTGGTTTGTTTTGTTTTGTTTTGTTTTTCCTACTCTCTCTTCTTGTCTCCTTCTTCCTCCACCGTCTCCTACTCACTATCATCAATTCAATCTATGTAACATAAAAATCACAAGATTACCCCCTCTATAGGAAAGAAAAGCTGACATATAGAGTGCTGTGTACAATACTGCAAAGGGTAAACACCTATAAAAATAGACCTCACTAACACAATGGTCAGTACTTGAGACACAAAACCTATACATATCCAAAAGTTGAACTATTAGTTTTCTTTTCTTACAAGTACTATACTTACCTATTTTTCTGTACTCAGCGCACCTCTTGCCCTCCTGACCTCTCTACCTTAATATACATCTAAGCTAACTTCTATATGTTTATATGTGGGCAGGAGCACACAGAGATAGGAATCCTCATTAAGGAACAAACCTAAATCACAACCAATACCTATACCCTATATAACCCCTCCCATATACAATCCCCTCTCCCTTCCCTAGAAATCCGGCTATCCCTTCCCCCTCAATCCCACCCCCGATATCCCCACCACATCATAACTCTCCACCCTCAGTTCTTAATGCATTAGGTATCAAGATCCACTTCCTACCCCAATGATCCAGTACCCACTACACAAGTGAAGAGACACCCACCCAAACTCTCACCTCGTTTCTGGCAAGAAAATACAACCAGCACCCCGACTGACCCATGCAGTGTGGCACTCCTAATCACCTCTCCCGAATGTGGACTGGTTTGATACCAGAACTAGCTCCAAAGGACCCCCAATGCAAGAACTCTACCCAAGACCTTTCTGCCTGGACCCCACACTTCACAAGGAAATCTCAAAATCAATGGGGAAGCCTGTACTTTCATCATAAATATAGACCTATATAACACTACCTCTTATCCTGTTTCTCCCCAAATGTAAAGTAATCTCCTGTACCACTTTCTCCCTTTTTCTTTGTTTTTTTTTTTCTTTTTTCTTTTTCTTTTTTAGCCTTGTTCGTTTTTTATTTGTTTATTTTTTGTTTTGTTTTGTTATGTTTTATTTTTTGTTATTTGATTTGATTTGTTTTTGTTTCTTTTGGGTCACTCCTGGTGGCACTTGGAGGGTGCTCCTGACTCTATGCACGGAGATCGCCCCTGTTGGCACGGGGGACCATATGAAATGCTGGGATTTGAGCCACCATCCTTTTGCAGAAAGGACAGATACCTTGTCTCCATGCTATCTCTCTCGGCCCCACTTAACTCCCTTAATTACGTCTTTTATTTAATCTTTTTAATATAATTTTTATTTTGATCATAGTGGCTTACATATTGTTGACATAATATTTTAGGTAAATATTTACATAAAATCAGGGGGGATTCCCATCACCAATTTGTCTTCCCTACACCTCTGTTTTCATCCTACCTCCCATATCCTCCTCTCTCAACCACGGGGCTGCTAGAATATGTGGTCCCCTCTATTCCTAGCTTACTACTTAGTAGTCTTGCACCTGTTTGGTCTTGGTGCCTCCCTTATTTCCCCTTCTAACTGGGAGGCAGGACTAGATAGTTCAAGTTATGAGGTTTTGTTTGAAGAAGAGAAAAGTAATAAACTGGGGTAAAAGTCTAATATGCTGAAAATGGGCGGAATCCTTCTAGAGGCTCTCATCATCGGTTTGAGAGACGAAGGAGAAAAAGAAGGTGAAACACCCCAACAGTACAAAAAGAAGTGTCAAATATCCAGTGTACAGTGAGGACTCTAACAATAACAATAAGCACCAAAAAAAAAAAAAAAAAACCCAACATGGTCTTGAGATAAGAAACATGGCAGAGCACATAAAGAAAGAAAAGCAGAGAAAAAAATAAGTATAGATTTTCAGGGAGGGACTACAGAGCATGAAAACTGGCTAAGCTTTGCAAAAGCCGGCTCCATTTGTGTGACACCAGGCGGGGAAAATCCGCGAAAGTACACCGGCCCAGTGGGGCCCAACTGAGAAAAACTGTGAGTGTGACCTGTCTATGTTTGTCTACTGTCCTCTTGCGTGAAACTCTTGCGAGTGGGGCAAAAAGAGGCTCCAGAAACCTCGCTCGCCCAGACGCCATTTTCAGGGAGGGACTACAGAGCATGAAAACCGGCTAAGCTTTGCAAAAGCCGGCTCCCTGTGTGTGACACCAGGCGGGGAAAATCCGCGAAAGTACACCGGCCCAGTGTGGCCCAACTGTGAAAAACTGTGAGTGTGACCTGTCTATGTCTGTCTACTGTCCTCTTGCATGAAACTCCGCTTCGCTAAGCGGCCGTGCACTCTTCCTAAGGAAAGAACTCCATTGCACCAAGAAGGAAAAATCACACTAAGAACGGTGCTATATCACAGAAGCAAACATTTCTCTCCGGACTGTCTTCTCTGTTGCATGCTCGGGCCTAAGATTTGACCCAGTGTGAGGCTTCATCCACGGAGGGACTCCCCTCCCTTAGAGGCAAGTCAGCCCTACCAGAAAGGGAGGAGCCAGAGGAGTTTGCTGCCTGCATCATATAGACAATGAATACCACCACAACACGTAGAAAAACCCACAATACAAGTGTGACAATGGGGAAATAACGCAGGCCAGCATCAGACATAGAGAATGAAGATGACAATTCTGAGGACCAGATAATGACCAACCAACTAATCAACCTCTCAGATAAGGACTTTAGACTAGCAATATGGAAGATGCTCAACGGACTCCAAGAAACCATGGATCGAGTTGAACAGAACACTAATAAGAACCAAGAAAATATGAAGGCAGAAATGACAAAACTCCAAACTGAAATAACATGTCAACTAACAGGACTGAAAAAGTCAGTAAACAAAGTGAATGATAAAATGGATAAGCTCTGGGACAGAGTATCAGAAGCTGAGAATAGACTTGGTGCTGTGGAAGATGAGATACATAACAATTCCATACAGCAGGAGAGATTGGACAAAAAACTTAAAGCAAATGAGCAGACAATGGAAAAATTAGTCAAAGAATGGGAACAGATGAAAATAGAAGTCTATGATAAGATCAACAGAAACAACTTAAGAATCATTGGAGTCCCAGAGACCCAGGAAGAAAATTTCCAGGAAGAATCAACGATCAAGAACATCATTAAAGAGAAACTTCCAGAGCTAAAGAATATATGTGATCAAATCCTGCATGCCCGAAGAGTACCAACCAAAAGAGACCCCAGAAAAACCACCCCAAGACACATCCTAGTCACAATGACAAATCCCACAGATAGAGACAGAATTCTGAAAACAGCAAGATCAAAAGGGGAAATCACGTTCAAGCAAGCTTCCCTGAGATTTACAGCAGACCTGTCACCAGAAACACTCAATGCCAGAAAGCAGTGGTGGGATATTGTGACAAGACTGAATGAAATGAATGCTTCACCCAGAATACTATACCCAGCAAAACTCACTTTCCGGTTTGACGGAAGAATACATGGCTTCACAGACAAAAAACAGCTCAGAAACTTCACAGACACAAAACCAGTCTTAAGAGAAAAAATGAAAGACCTAATCTAAGACAAGACTACCCAAAAGACACACCAAATTTTGAAATAAAGATGGCGTTAAATCCCAGGACAATTCTTTCTCTCAACGTCAATGGACTAAATGCACCAGTTAAGAGACACAGAGTGGCTAAATGGATCAAAAAACTCAATCCAACCTTCTGCTGCCTACAAGAAATGCACCTGAATAGTCAGAACAAACATAGACTCAAAATAAAAGGCTGGAGAAAAATTATCCAAGCAAACAACACCCATAAAAAAGCTGGAGTGGCCATACTAATATCAGATAATGCAAACTTTATACTCAGGAAGGTTGTAAGGGACAAAGATGGACATTTTATATTAATCAAGGGGTACGTAGAGCAGGAAGAATTCACTCTCCTAAACATATATGCACCGAATGAGGGGCCAGCAAGATATTTAATACAACTGTTGACAAATCTGAAAAATAATATCAACAACAACACAATAATTGTGGGGGACCTTAACACGGCTTTGTCAACACTGGATAGGTCAACCAGACTGAAACCCAGCAAGAATATACTAGACCTGAGGAGAGAAATGGAAGAAAGAGGCCTAGTGGATATACATAGGACACTCCATCCCCAGAAACCTGGATACACATTCTTCTCCAATGTACATGGGACATTCTCCAGGATAGACTACATGCTGGCACATAAAACATACCTGCATAAGATCAAGAGGATAGAAATTTTGCAGACTACCTTCGCTGACCACAAGGCTCTGAAATTATTTGTGAACTCCAAAGGGACTCAGAAGAAACACTTTAACATCTGGAAGTTAAACAGCCTCATGCTCAATAACCAGTGGGTCCGAGATAAAATCAAGGAGGAAATCAAAAGGTTCCTGGAAACAAATGACAATAAAGACACAAACTATCAGAACTTATGGGACACAGCAAAAGCAGTACTGAGAGGAAAATTTATAGCTTTGCAAGCACACATCAGGAAGGAAGAAGGAACTTACCTGAGTGGCTTAATGACACAGCTAATAGAACTAGAAAATGCTCAACAAAAGGACCCAAGAATAGGAAGACAGAAGGAAATAACAAAGCTGAGAGCAGAAATCAACAAAGTGGAAACTCAAAAAACAATCCGAAAGATCAACGAAAGAAGAAGTTGGTTCTTTGAAAAAATAAACAAGATTAATAGACCACTGGCAAACCTAACAAAGAAAGAGAGAGAGAGAGAAACTTGATAACTCGTATCAGGAATGAAAAAGGAGAGATCACTACTGATATGACAGAGATTCAAAGGGTAATCAGAAACTACTTTGAAAAACTCTACGCCACTAAAAATGAGAACCTGGAAGAAATGGATAAATTCTTGGACTCTTATAATCTTCCACGGTTGAAGGAAGAGGATGTAGCATATCTAAACACCCCCATCACCAGTGATGAAATTAAAACAGTAATCAAATGTCTGCCGAAAAACAAAAGCCCAGGTCCAGATGGATTCACTAATGAATTGTATGAAACTTTCCAAGAGGAATTACTGCCAATCTTGGCAAGACTCTTTCATGAAATTGAACAAACAGAAACACTTCCAAATAGCTTTTATGAAGCCAACATCACCGTGATACCTAAACCAGACAGAGACGCTACCAAAAAAGAAAATTACAGACCAATATCACTGATGAATGCAGATGCAAAGATCCTCAACAAAATCCTGGCAAATAGGATTCAATGCCTCGTTAAAAAGATCATCCACTAGGATCAAGTAGGTTTCATCCCAGGAATTCAAGGCTGGTTTAACATCCGTAAATCTATCAACATAATACACAACATCAATAACAAGAAAAATAAAAACCACATGATCATATCAATAGATGCAGAGAAAGCATTTGATAAGGTCCAACACCCATTCTTGATCAAAACTCTCAGCAAGATGGGAATGGAGGGAACCTTTCTCAATATAGTGAAGACCATCTACCACAAGCCAGTGGCAAATATTATCCTCAATGGAGAAAAACTGAAAGCCTTCCCTCTAAATTCTGGCAAAAGACAAGGTTTTCCTCTCTCACCACTCTTATTCAACATAGCACTGGAAGTACTTGCTATAGTGATTAGGCAAGAAAAGGATATCAAGGGAATCCAGATAGGAAAGGAAGAAGTCAAGCTCTCACTGTTTGCAGATGACATGATACTCTACTTAGAAAACCCTAAAGACTCTATCAAAAAGCTTCTAGAAACAATAGACTCATATAGCAAGGTGGCAGGCTACAAAATTAACACACAAAAATCAATGGCCTTTCTATACACCAATAGTAATAAGGATGAAATGGACATTAAGAAAACAACCCCATTCACAATAGTGCCACACAAACTCAAATATCTTGGAATCAACTTGACTAAATATGTGAAGGACCTATACAAAGAAAACTATAAAACTCTGCTCCAAGAAATAAGAGAGGACACACGGAAATGGAAACGCATACCCTGCTCATGGATTGGCAGGATTAACATCATCAAAATGGCAATACTCCCCAAGGCATTATACAGATTTAATGCCATCCCTCTAAAGATACCCATGACATTCTTCAAAGAAGTGGATCAGACACTTTTGAAATTCATTTGGAACAATAAACACCCTCGAATAGCTAAAGCAGTCATTGGGAAAAAGAATATGGAGGAATTACTTTCCCCAACTTTAAACTGTACTACAAAGCAACAGTTATCAAAACAGCATGGTATTGGAATAAGGATAGGTCCTCAGATCAGTGGAATAGGCTTGAATACTCAGAAAATGTTCCCCAGACATACAACCACCTAATTTTTGATAAAGGAGCAGGAAATCCTAAATGGAGCAGGGAAAGCCTCTTCAACAAGTGGTGTTGGCACATTTGGATAGCCACTTGCAAAAAATTGAACTTAGACCCCCAGCTAACATCATGTACGAAGGTAAAATCCAAATGGATTAAAGACCTCGATATCAGCCCCAAAACCATAAGATATATAGAACAGCACATAGGCAAAACACTCCAGGACATTACAGGCATCTTCAAGGAGGAAACTGCACTCTCCAAGCAAGTGAAAGCAGAGATTAACAGATGGGAATATATTAAGCTGAGAAGCTTCTGCACCTCAAAGGAAATAGTGCCCAGGATACAAGAGCCACCCACTGAGTGGGAGAAACTATTCACCCAATACCCATCAGATAAGGGGCTAATCTCCAAAATATACAAGGCACTGACAGAACTTTACAAGAAAAAACCATCTAACCCCATCAAAAAATGGGGAGAAGAAATGAACAGACACTTTGACAAAGAAGAAATACACATGGCCAAAAGACACATGAAAAATGTTCCACATCACTAATCATCAGGGAGATGCAAATCAAAACAACGATGAGATATCACCTCACACCCCAGAGAATGGCACATCACAAAGAATGAGAATAAACAGTGTTGGCAGGGATATGGAGAGAAAGGAACTCTTATCCACTGCTGGTGGGAATGCCGTCTAGTTCAACCTTTATGGAAAGCGATATGGAGATTCCTCTAAAAACTGGAAATCGAGCTCCCATAGGATCCAGCTATACCACTCCTAGGAATATACCCTAGGAACACAAAAATACAATACAAAAACCCCTTCCTTACACCTATATTCATTGCAGCACTATTTACCATAGCAAGACTCTGGAAACAACCAAGATGCCCTTCAACAGACGAATGGCTAAAGAAACTGTGGTACATATACACAATGGAATATTATGCAGCTGTCAGGAGAGATGAAGTCATGAAATTTTCCTATACATGGATATACACGGAATCTATTATGCTGAGTGAAATAAGTCAGAGAGAGAGAGAAAAACGCAGAATGGTCTCACTCATCTATGGGTTTTAAGAAAAATGAAAGACACCCTTGTAATAATAATTTTCAGACACAAAAGAGAAAAGAGCTGGAACTTCCAGCTCACCTCAGGAAGCTCACCACAAAGAGTGATGAGTTTAGTTAGGAAAATAACTACATTGAACTGTCCTAATAATGAGAATGTATGAGGAAAATGGAGAGCCTGTCTAGAGTACAGGCAGGGGTCGGGTGGGGCGAAGGGAGACTTGGGACATTGGTGATGGGAATGTTGCACTGGTGATGGGTGGTGTTCTTTACATGACTGAAACCCAAACACAATCATGTATGTAATTAAGGTGTTTAAATAAATTTAAAAAATTGTTTCTTGTAGGCAGCAAAAATTTGGATTTAACTGTATGCCACCTGCCACTTAATTTCTTGTAATTGGTGTGTTTACATCATGATTGTTAAAAGAGATTAGTATCAAGAAGTTTTGTGCCACATTCCTGCAGCCATTTTACTTGATCATGGAATTCATTTTCTCTTAAAGTAGACCCTTTAGTTTTTCTTTAAAGATGATTTTGAGATTAAAAAAAATAATAATAAGTATAAATGGGGACAACTTCAATAAACACACCAAAACATAGAAATCAACAAAAAGTAAACAGGTAAATAAAAATAAAAAATAATAATAATAAATGAAGATAAAAAATAATATATAAAAAATAAAAAAATGTTTTATGCTTTTTGCCTTCTTTTCCCTCCTGCACTGGCACAGTAAATATTGGGGTCATTCGAAAAGGAATTCAATTGGCCTAAGAGATATGGGGTTTCTCCACCCTTGGAGTATATTGTCATGGGATTACTTTAGACTCCTTTCAGGTTCATTTACTCTCCCGGTGGTGCTTTCGTGGTGTTTGGAAGACTTCTGCTCCACCCTGGGTGATAAAATCAGACCTCTGTATCTAGAGATCTTCGTATCTGCACAGGTCCAGGAGTGGGACTTATAATGAAGTCTTTCTTTGTGGTTCTAGAAGTTCTGTTCCCTCAGTGTCATTTTAAACCATCTTCTGTGGTTGGTCTTGGTCTTTGCACTAATCCTAGGATGGCACCTAGGATAGCGTCTTTCATTGTGTTTCCAGAAGCCCCATTCCGTTGCAATTGTCTCTGCCAGACCTTTGGAACTGGGGATCATGGTTGTTGTGCAGGTGGTAGTTCAAACCCTAGACTAGGGTTTTTTTTTATTGGTCCCAAGATATATACAGTCTGGTCATGGTTCTAGCAGCCAGTCATCTGTAAATCGCGATCTTGGTTTTTGGACCTACCAAAGGGTGACAAGTCTTCTGATTTTGTCCTATCGTTAGCTGGTAAGGTAGGATAACCTGCTCTTAGGTCAAGTTGTTCCCATTTTCCTCGTTGTCATAATATCATATTAGAGCTGGCACTTGTTGGTGACCCAGCAGTATAAAGGCTATCCTGGATGGGATTTGTTTCCTGTAGCTGTTGTGAAGAACTGTGTCGTTTCTATGTCTGGGATCCAGGGTTCAAGGCTGGACGGATGGTGTCTAATCACCTGAGGTCTAAGTTGGGTCAGCGTTACATATTTCCAAGGTAGGAGATATCCCTGTATTGTAAACAAGTATGAGTTCCTATCCCTAGTAGATAAGAGCTCTTTACATATGTGAGCACATATATTTTTATTTCTATTTTTATCATTTTTGGGTGTGTGACCTGTTTCTGTTTTCTTCTCTGTCCACCCCCAAATGCACCGACAATAAAATGTAGCACCATTTTTCCCTGCAAAGGCACACTAAAAAAGGGGAAATCTTACATATAATCTTTTTTTGTAAGAAACTTTTTTTTCTTTAGATATGTGTGAGCATATATTCCTAGTTTTTGTTGGGTGTCTGTTTTCATCTATCTCCACCCCAAATCCACCAGCAATATAATATAGCACTACTTCTTCCTGCAAAGACATATTAAACAAAGGGGAAATTTTATGTGTTCAAACTAGCTCTTATCTACTAGGGATAAGAACTCATACTTGTTTACAACACAGGGACATCTCCTACCCTGAACGTATGTCATGTGGAAACAACTTAGACTCCAGGGAACTAGACACTGACCATCCAGCCTTGACTCCTGGACCCCAGACATAGAAACGACAGAGTTCGCCACAACAGCTCCAGGATTCCAATCCCCTCTAGTGCATGCATAATGTTGCTCTGATGCTAACATGTGCCAGTGCTAAATTGATAACCTGACAATGAGGATCTAAGAGCAAGTTGTCCTTACTCATCAGCCAATGATAAGACCAAATCAGAAAACATGTCACCCTTTTGATCTGTGCAAAAACCAAGAATGCTATATACAGATGACTGGATGTTACAACCAGGACGTGGCAGTACACTTCCAGGGACCACCACCACCAACAACACCAACAAAAAGCTCTAGCCTAGCTTTTGGTCTACAATCTGTTCAACAAACAAGAGCTCCAATTCCAGAAGTCTGACTGAGACAACCACAACTGAATGGGTCTTCCGGAAACATAACGAAAGACTTTATCCCAGGCTCCATCCTAGGAGCAACATAATGACCAAGACCACCAAGATGGATTAAAACAACACTGAAGAAACAGAACTGCTAGAACCACAAAGAAAGACTTCATCATAAGCTTCATTCCTTGAGCTGCAGTCACCCAGATCTCTAGATACAGAGGTCTGATGTTCCATCACTAATAGTGAGCTGGACAAAGAGGGGACCACCTACTCTAGCAGTCCAGGGGGATGATGGTGGGGTATATGGGTTGCAGAAGGGGAACAGGGATGGGGAGAGGACAAATTTGGTGATGGGTATTCCCCTGATTCAATGTTGATATATAACTAAAATACTACTGTGAAACATATGTAAGCCATTAGTCACGATTAACAAAATTTATTCAGATTTATAATTTGTCACTTTTACAAAATATTGCAAAATACTGCTACAATTTGTCCCCTTTTTTTAAAGGTTTACAGCTAAATTTATTTTCGATTTTTGATTTGAAGAAGCTTGGAAAATATAGGGCGGCAAAAGGAAACTTTGGTAAATATCTCCTTAGCTGTTACATTATGAGAATGTAATATAGAACACAAAAATATTTTGTATGAAAATGTAATCTAGGGGCTGGAGAGATAGCATGGAGGTAGGGCATTTGCCTTGCATGAACAAGGACAGTGGTTCAAATCCCAGCATCCCATACGGTCCCCCGAGCCTGCCAGGAGCAATTTCTGAGCATAGAGCCAGGAGTAACCCCTGAGCGCTGCCAGTTGTGACTCCCCCCCAAAATGTAATCTAAATACCAAATGTAAATGGAAAAAAAAGGAATATGAGATCACTGTGTTTGTTTTTATGTATGTAAGACTCACAACAAATTCTATAGGTTTCTATGTCATTGTCTGAGTGACATGTTTAACAATTTTTCACCTAATAATTTAATGTTCAGGTAAAACAAGTGAAAAATATTATTAACTAGAGGGACCTGAGCACAGCAGATAAGGAGTTTGCATACAGTTGACCCAAGCTCGATCACCTGCATCTCAAATGATCCCCTAAATCTGCCAGAAGCACTTTATTTGTTGTTGTTTTGTTTTGGGGTCACTCCTGGCAGCGCTCTGGAGTTACTCCTGGCTCTGTGCTCAGAAATCACTCCTGGCAGGCTGGTGGAAACATATGGGATACCGGGATTCAAACTACCATTCAACCATTCTTCCTGTGTTGGCTCTATGCAAGGCAAACACTCTACCGCTGTGCTATCTCTCCTTAGAAGCACTTTCTGAATGCATAACCAGAATTAGCTCCTAAATATACTGAGTGTGGTCCCCTAAAACAAACAAACAATAGATACCCCAAAAAGACATTAATTAGAACAGCTGAAGTAAAGTAAAACTGTCCCACAACTGGGAATATGTTTATCTTAATTATTTATTACAAGATAGAAATATTCTTAAAATAAATTAAGGATGAAGGAAAGAGCATAAGATAGGTGAAAAAATAAGCTTACTTGTAAAAATTATTAGATTGAGTATAGACCCTTAATAAGTGCTAATTTATGAAAGTGAGGAACATAAAAGAAGAAAAAAATGTGACGTTGAAGTTGACTTGAAAAATTAGAGAGAAGTAGATTCAATTTCTAAGGATAAGGGTAAGAAAAAGATTTTTTAAATTGAACAGATTGGTAAAGCATGCAGGAGGGAAGAAAGGAACTGATGGTTGAGAAAATGATAATAGTTTGATAGAAATAACACAAACAGAAACGAGTACAAAAATATAGTATGCTCAAAAAATTTCTGATAATAGATAAGATATTTGCTAAAACTATTTCTATTTTCTTTGTTGACTCTAAGATTAGTCTACTGAGTGGTATAGAGCAATGTTTCTCTTATTTCTTGTCCATTATTCACTCTAACTTCTCCCTCCTCACTTTTTCATTGGCATTGTCATTTATGTAATAGTATAGAAAACTTACATGTATTCATCAGCTTAACATACCACATATTTTAGAATTATGCTTAATAGTTATATACCATTAACTCTAGCAATAAATTTGTACTAGATTATATTCATCAATAAAGATTCAAATATGATGTTTAATATTTCAACTATTTTAGCTTTTATTATTAAATATAAATATTAACTATAGAAAAGATAATTATCTTTTGACTTCTTGAAAAACATATATTGAGATTACTAATTATAATTAGTATTCAAGGATTTTATATTTCAGGTTTAATTTATTTTATAGTATTTTTTAAGTTTTTGATTTATTTTTTCTTTATGAGCTTCTCAACTATTGCCCAGCAGAACAAGGAACCTCCCAGTAATACTCATTTTACCTAGTCCTTGGTTTAATGCAAATACCTAAGAATGTGGTGCTTATACCTATAGTATACCTATAGTATATAATGTTTATATCTATAGTACCAGGTAATACCCAAGCAACCAAGTAGTGCTTGGAGACTTTCAAAGATCTGTTACCTAGAGACCATGGGGTAATGATTGCACAGAGTCAGCTATATGCAATATATGAATATTAATCACTCTACTATCTATTTCTCTAGTCCGAAATTTTAATTTTTTAATGCTCCACAGTTTTCACATACATAATTAATGTATTATTGACCTTGGAAACACTCAAATTTTTCTCAACATATAAGCAATTAACTTGAGACTAGCAATTTTCAGTGACTTCTTCTGATTTGGTGTGTTAGGATCGCTCACAGTGATTTTTCTGGTTCTCAATTTTGAACCCCAACCTCATACTTTCACAGTAATATTTTAGGTACATAGTGATATGGAATCAGGGCGTTCCCACCACCAATATTGTCTCCCTCCATCCCTGTGCCCAGCATACATCCCATATCCCCCTCTATTATCTTCCAGGCTGCTAATATAGATGGTCCGCTCTGTGTCTAGTACGTTGAAAATTGGGTGTCGATTCTGTTGTCTTTGGTTTTCTATTTGGTGCTTAAGTTTGATACTTTTTTTTTATTTCTACTTAATATTCAGATGACGGTTTGGTCTTGTTACCCTTCGTTATTTCCCCCTCCCCATTAGTCGAGCGAAACAAGCTGGTTCAAGTTGTGTGGTTCTGTTTGAAGGAAAGAGAAAGAAAAAAAATACTAATAATAAAATAAAATGGGAAAAATCAAAGAGTAAAAAAATGAGAAGTGTCCTTCTAGAAGCTATAAAGGTGAAGATTTTTTAAACATCCCAAGTGATTAAAAAATAACAAAAAATATACTGTTTATTTCAATGCTGTTGAGTTTATTTTTACATCAAACTTTTTAAAGGAGGATATTTATGGGGAAAATCTACATTTATGGCTATGGATTATAATGGTTATTATTATAAAAGGGCTTAAGAATTTGAGGTGCATCAGAAAAAGTCCTTAGACTAGAAAGCTATTATGTGATATATAGTGGCAGTGCTGCTTTAAAAGTGTAAGAAAAACTTTAAATTGTTACATCTCTAGTTCTTGAACATTTATTAAGTGTTAAATGTTTATTTCTGTAAAATGGTTGCTAGCTAATTCTCAAAACAAATACAAAGTTGCAAAAATAAACACATCAGTGGATATTGATTATTTTTAATAGAAAGCAATATAAGTTAACATATAAATATCATGTATTATATAAAAGACATTGGTGTGTTCTTAATTTTGTATTTTTCCTAGTAAGGTATGAAACATTTTATCAAGACGACATTGTCATCTGATACATTATCTAGTCCTAGATAATTTTAATATGCTAATTACTTTGAGTTATCAAAACCATATTTTGTATTCCTCCAGTGAAACTTGGCATCTTTGTTACATTATCATTGTCCATTAATAGTTCCAAATGTCATGGCACTATTCTATAAATATACTAGGACATCATTCTTGAATTAAATGGCAAGTTTTAGCATAAAAATAGTTTTTTGCATATATCAGAATAATTCCTGTTTGAATTTAAAGAAAATATATGTACACATACATTTGAATGTATGTTTTCTGTATACATTTTCTGTATTCCTATTAAGCATAGAAATGCAAAGAAATAATAAAGGATTCATTTCTAGACCCTGTTAAATTTGCATAAACTCTGTTTATTTTTCATTCAAAGTAATTTGAATGATGCACAAATCCCCCTCTGGATGTTAGGAATAAAGCACCAAGCATCATAACCAAAAATTCTGCTTTTGTGTAGATTACATTATGTGACAGAGGGGTAATGCTAGATGCAAAACATATTAAAACATATGGAATATATTAATAATAATTTCATGAAAAAAAACATTTACAAGGAAATAGACTTTTCTGATGCACCTCAAATTCTTAAGCCCTCTTATAATAATAGCCATTATAATCCATAGCCATAAATGTAGATTTTCCCCGTAAATATCCTTCTTTAAAATAGGTTAAGTATTACTAAAGGAGGTATTACCGAAAGGAGTTATTTAAAACAAATGAGAATTTGCTGAGGAAATGTCTTACAGATATCTGCACAATAGGTCTTCTCATCAGGTGAATCAAGAAGTAGAATTAGGGTCATGAACTTCTGGTTGTAAAGGTTGACAAGGCTTGTGTGTCAATCTTGATCTGGAGAACAGGGCAAGTGGTGGACAATAAGGTCAGATACGTAAAGAAAAGCAATATTCCATCGAATGCTGCAAGTCATTTACAGAACTTCAACTTTACCTTGAATGATATGAAAAGTACTCCAAAAATACTTTGGACAATTAATACTTAATGATTTAAATTTTAAGAGGCTTTCTTGGCACTGTATTGAAAGATTATAGGAACTATTAACAATTCACTATATCAATTAATTTATAGTTTTAGAATTAAAATAGGAAAGACTAAGAAATAAGCACAGTATGGAGCTGAACAATCATCAAGGGTTTATAACTCTTACATGACTCATTTATAATAAATGCTTTGGTTTTAATCCTTAGTATTCTATATGTTTTCCTGAGCACAGTCAAGATTGAACCCTGTGCTCAGAACCAAAAGTTAAGCACTGAAAACTTCCAGATGTGCCAACCCACCCTCCCCCAAAAAGAAATAAGCAATGACAAGCTTCTGATTTTCAAATCATTTAAATTGTATCTTGGCAGACTAGGCTCTTGGAATACAAATTGGGTGGTACAGAGTGATTGCACAAAACAGCAGTTTTGTGAAGACTTACTATAGAAAGTAAGATTGCCCTGATTTAGTGTTTGTATTGTTTTTAATATTATTTTTCTCCATATCCTCTCCAATAATTTTTCTGTTTCCATCTGAGTCAAAATCACAGACCAATTATCTAACACAGGTTTGAGGTGATATTTATTGGTGGACTTTATTTTAATTTTTCTTATATTCAGTGGTAATGAGTATTGTTTCTTATGTATACAAATTGTGCTTTCTCAGAAGTGTCTATTGAATATATATTGACATTTTATAAATTTGCTTTATAATTTTTCCTAAGTGGTAAAGTTTTTTCTATACCATAGATAATGCCCACTGAAAGATACATGCTATGACACATATTTTTGTTCTTATATACATTTTTGTTGCACAAAATCTTCTTAATTTAATGCATTTCCATTTGTTTACCTTTGCTTTTATTTCCTTTAATGTTAGGAATAATGCCCCCTAATATTTCTAATTCTAATATAATAAAAATTTTACATATACTTTTATTTGGATGCTTTGTGGTTCTGTGTCTTACATAAAATCTTCATAATGCATTTCAAATATATTATTGAGAAGAATATAGTTTCAGTTGTTTGCATGAAGCTATTTTCCACTTGTATTTTTTTTTCTTGGTTTTTGGGCCACACCCGGCATTGCTCAGGGGTTACTCCTGGCTGTCTGCTCAGAAATAGCTCCTGGCAGGCACGGGGGACCATATGGGACAATGGGATTGGAACCAACCACCTTTGGTCCTGTATTGGCTGCTTGCAAGGCAAACGCCACGGGCCCTCCACTTGTATTTTTGATTAGTCTTCCTTTTTCATACAATAGAAATTTCTCTATGCAATAATGTGATCTTAAGTATTTAGTTACAAATTAAAAAAATATGTGTGGATTTTCAATTATTTTTATTAGTTAATGTGCTATTTTACTCCAATATTATATTATTTTAAATATTATTATTTTCATAATTTAAAGCAGGTAACATTATCAACATTATTCACCCTCAGCATAGACATAGTTATTCAAGGTCTTTTATGGTTTCATTCAAGGCATACTATTTGTGTTCTGTTTCTTGAATATGAAATTGAATTTCATTGGAATTGCATTCAAATTATACATTTCCTTTGGTTAAATAAGATAATTGACTCCTGGGGCCAGTGAGGTGGCGCTAGAGGTAAGGTGTCTCTGCCTTGCAAGCGCTAGTCAAGGGAGGACCTTGGTTCGATACCGAACATCCTATATGGTTCCCCCAAGCCAGGGGCAATTTCTGAGTGCTTAGCCAGGAGTAACCCCTGAGCATCAAAATGGGTGTGACCCAAAAACAAACAAACAAACAAACAAAAAGATAATTGACTCCTGTAATTCTTTCATCTATGTACAGATATGTATTTTATCTCTTAATATCTATTAAATGTCCTTAAGTCTTTACAGATTTTGATAAACAGGTGTTTTATCCCTATTTATTTTTTTAATTCTTTTATTTTGCTTTTGTAGTCATATCTAGTGGTTCTCGAGTTACTTCTGCTTGAATGCTATTTTTAGTTTCTGGTGGTTCCTACTTCAAACAATAGTGCTTAGAAAACCAAGAAGTCTTAAGGATTGAATTTGTGCCTCCTGCGTTAGGCACAAGTGCTCCAAGTTTATTGTGCTGTTTCTCTGGCCTGGCACCTCCTTCTATAGTTCATTTTTAGTCATTTGACACTTTTGGGTACAATTATAAATTACAGATAATTGAAAATTACAGATAATGATAATTTCCCCTAATCTGGATTCCTTTTATTTTATGCTATTTAAGTATTCTAAGAACTTTGGGGCCTGCACAATAGCACAGCGGTAGGGGGTTTGCCTTGCACGTGGCCATCCCCCAGTGTCCCATATAGTCCCCCAATCCAGGAACGATTTCTTAGCACATAGCCAGGAGTAACCCTTGAGCATCACAGGGTGTGGCCCCAAAAGAAAAAAAATCTATATCTATATATTCTAAGAACTTTATAATTATTAGAAGTGATAGGATAGTTTTGTCTTGATTTTTATCTTTATTTTTTAATTATATATATTGTTAGATATGGGTTTATAGAATTTAACTTTGATAATTTTAAGATATATTCCTCTATACCTATTTAATTGTTGGTTTTTAATCATAAAAGAATAATTAATCTTGTCAAATGTTTTCTAAATATCTATTATCTGTGTTTTAAAATTTTATTAATATAAAGTACTATATTAACTAATATGACCATATTAGATAATGTATGGTTGAAATAAATCTTATCACGTTGTAATCCTTTTGACATATTATTAAAATTTTTGTATTTTGTTGAGAATCTTGTATTCATATTTATAAAAGATATGTTCCTATTTTCTAATTTTGTGTTATGTCTTTGGTTTTAAAATCATGATAATTGAGGCTTTTTAAAACGTATTTGATGGCATTCTTTTTTGTGATTTATTTGAAACTTCTGTCTATTCTATTAGCTCATTAAAGAAACTGTTTATGTAATAGTCTGGAGATATAAGGCAAGAGTTAAGCTTTTTGCCTTGTATTCTCATTTTAATCCCCAGTACTACATAAAACCCTTTGAGGAATATCAGAAATGACTGAGCACAGAACCAAGAATAACCTTGAGGACTATTGGATGTGACCCCAAAATTAACCAAAAAGAGGATAAATTTTAAATGTAATGTAAAATTATAGTTAATTTATAAATTTTATTATTTAATACTTATAATGATTCAGTACCAGTTACATTGAAAATATTTATTTTGTATTTGTTTGAGAGTTAACTTGGCTCATTTTCTCATTCTGTACCAGATACTTTAGTAATAAGCAATAAATTTGCTAAACCTAGAATTTTTTCGTATAAGGTATTTTTTATTTTAAATCAGTTCAAATTCACCTGTGTATGAAATAGTAATATGCATAATTTTATAGTTTTTTTTTTTCTCTATTTTTTTTATTAATTTTAATTATGACAACAAAGATGCAAAGAAAGAGGACATGGTAAAGTTACAGTGGAAGCCCAATCACCCATAAGCAGAATTCTCGGTAGTCCCAACGATGATATCCCAGCCTTGATCTTTCAACCAAAGAAAATTAAGAAAAACAAAACTGAACCCATGCACAATACAATTAATTTGTCCCTCAAATTCCCAGTTGTATTACATACTATTTCTTAGCAGCACACAATATAATCCAAAGAGATTAGACTTATGTAACTCCTTAAACATTGAGGGCAAAGTACATTTATCTAGTTCCATGCACATGCTTACTAGTTTAAGTTAACCTCAAAAGTTTTAGTGGGTTGTTTTTCTTAAGGATTGGAGTCAAGGGAAAATAGTAAAAAATGGTGTTAGAGTGGCATTTGTTTGCATAGGCCCACCAAAATATAAGGGACATGGAAAGAAAAATTATGGTCTAAATACAAGGAGACCCTACCCCTGAAGTTTCCCGGCACAGGACTGACTCTAGGCTCCAGGCAAACTAGTTTGTCCAATTCAAGTCATCGTCTGTAGTGGCAATACACCTTCATTCCTCACATAGTCTCTGTTGTTGGTATCATGTTTCTGTATTAAAGGTCCTGGAGTCTGCATATCCCATATTGCAGTCAGGATGGTGCAGAGCATCCTCTCGTTTCACCTCACACTTAAGGGGCACTAGAGAGAACCATGTCCTGTACAGCAGGTCATTGTTGTTGTCAAGTCTTCTCAGTGTAAACGGAAGTCTCTTTTTAGGAGGTCGATGTCAGACCCTTGGTAGTGTCTTTCCTGGTAGAGGACTGCTTCCTCTTCTTCTCAGTGTAAACGGAAGTCTCTTTTTAGGAAGTCGATGTCAGACCCTTGGTAGTGTCTTTCCTGGTAGAGGACTGCTTCCTCTTCTTCTCAGTGTAAACGGAAGTTTCTTTTTAGGAGGTCGATGTCAGACCCTTGGTAGTGTCTTTCCTGGTAGAGGACTGCTTCCTCTTCTTCTCAGTGTAAACGAAAGTCTCTTTTTAGGAGGTCTATGTCAGACCCTTGGTAGTGTCTTTCCTGGTAGAGGACTGCTTCCAGCTGTTGCTATAAAAGACCTTGGATGTTTCGTAGATAGCTTGCCTGGTTCTGGCGTGAATGGAGGATGCCCATTCTTCTGAGGCCTGTGCCAGGGCATTATATCAATGTTCAGGGTGTAAGGTACATTGTACTGAGATTTATTAGATAAGAACTTCTCTGTAGGTATAGTGTTTCCTATTTTAATGTGTCTATGCAAAGAAGGATCAATGCCATGAAGCGTTATTGGTGCATCTGGAGGCAATAGGAACAAGACCAGCAATTTCCATGACATAGTTCAATCATAGGCATTAAACTGAGGGACAGTTCCACCAACAATCCTTATTGAACAGCTTACAAAGAAAAGAAAAGATGAAAAGTGGATAGAAACACCATGGTAGAAGAATATAGAGAGAGTTACAGCCGTTAAAGAAAATATACATAAAATATTCAAAAGACATATGTGTGCAATTTATGTCCTTCTAAATAGTTCTGGGATTGTTAGATCCACTGTATGTCTTTGGTCTGAGATTAGAACTGTGTATTATTGAAGTTAAGAAGGGTAAATCGGGGGTACTGATGGTTGGGAGGAGAATACGTTCGCGCGGGGGCGCTAGCCCCCGTGCGGTTTGCATCATGTAGACTAGTATGAAATTGCCAGTGATAGCCTGAGTATAACTGAACAACTATCTGCCACCCCACAGATCAAACACCACCCCCCAAGCCAATCTCAGGAGCTCAAGCCCCACCCTAGGCCAATCTCCGCAGCTGGCCTAGGAGTGGGGAAAACCCAGGGTGCCCCATCAGGTCCTCCCAGAAACCCACCTGGAGATCCGGAGGAAATGGGAGAGGGGGGTCGGGTGACCCAGGTCCGGGCCCCCCTACCCTAGGCCGGGCCAAGTGGCCCCTGGCACATACGGAGGTCTGCCAGGAGCCAGCCCGTGCCGGCTGAAAATTCTGCCCCAGGAAGGGAGGAAAGCCCTCCCAGGCCCCAAGGACCAGAGCTCAAGACCCACCCTAGGCCAATATCCGCAGCTGGCCTGGGAGTGGGGAAAACCCAGGGTGCCCCATCAGGTCCTCCCAGAAACCCACCTGGAGATCCGGAGGAAAGGGGGAGTGGGGGGTCAGGTGACCCAGGTCCGGGCCCCCCTACCCTAGGCCGGGCCAAGTGGCCCCTGGCACATACGGAGGTCTGCCAGGAGCCAGCCCGTGCCGGCTGAAAATCCTGCCCCAGGAAGGGAGGAAAGCCCTCCCAGGCCCCAAGGACCAGAGCTCAAGACCCACCCTAGGCCAATCCCCGCAGCTGGCCTGAGAGTGGGGAAAACCCAGGGTGCCCCATCAGGTCCTCCCAGAAACCCACCTGGAGATCCGGAGGAAAGGGGGAGAGGGGGGTCGGGTGACCCAGGTCCGGGCCCCCCTACCCTAGGCCGGGCCAAGTGGCCCCTGGCACATACGGAGGTCTGCCAGGAGCCAGCCCGTGCCGGCTGAAAATTCTGCCCCAGGAAGGGAGGAAAGCCCACCCAGGCCCCAAGGACCAGAGCTCAAGACCGACCCTAGGCCAATATCCGCAGCTGGCCTGGGAGTGGGGAAAACCCAGGGTGCCCCATCAGGTCCTCCCAGAAACCCACCTGGAGATCCGGAGGAAAGGGGGAGAGGGGGGTCAGGTGACCTAGGTCCGGGCCCCCCTACCCTAGGCCGGGCCAAGTGGCCCCTGGCACATACGGAGGTCTGCCAGGAGCCAGCCCGTGCCGGCTGAAAATCCTGCCCCAGGAAGGGAGGAAAGCCCTCCCAGGCCCCAAGGACCAGAGCTCAAGACCCACCCTAAGCCAATATCCGCAGCTGGCCTGGGAGTGGGGAAAACCCAGGGTGCCCCATCAGGTCCTCCCAGAAACCCACCTGGAGATCCGGAGGAAAGGGGGAGAGGGGTGTCGGGTGACCCAGGTCCGGGCCCCCCTACCCTAGGCCGGGCCAAGTGGCCCCTGGCACATACGGAGGTCTGCCAGGAGCCAGCCCGTGCCGGCTGAAAATCCTGCCCCAGGAAGGGAGGAAAGCCCTCACAGGCCCCAAGGACCAGAGCTCAAGACCCACCCTAGGCCAATCTCCGCAGCTGGCCTAGGAGTGGGGACAACCCAGGGTGCCCCATCAGGTCCTCCCAGAAACCCACCTGGAGATCCGGAGGAAAGGGGGAGAGGGGGGTCGGGTGACCCAGGTCCGGGCCCCCTTACCCTAGGCCGGGCCAAGTGGCCCCTGGCACATACGGAGGTCTGCCAGGAGCCAGCGCGTGCCGGCTGAAAATTCTGCCCCAGGAAGGGAGGAAAGCCCTCCCAGGCCCCAAGGACCAGAGCTCAAGACCCACCCTAGGCCAATATCCGCAGCTGGCCTGGGAGTGGGGAAAACCCAGGGTGCCCCATCAGGTCCTCCCAGAAACCCACCTGGAGATCCGGAGGAAAGGGGGAGAGGGGGGTCGGGTGACCCAGGTCCGGGCCCCCCTACCCTAGGCCGGGCCAAGTGGCCCCTGGCACATACGGAGGTTTGCCAGGAGCCAGCCCGTGCCGGCTGAAAATTCTGCCCCAGGAAGGGAGGAAAGCCCTCCCAGGCTCCAAGGACCAGAGCTCAAGACCCACCCTAGGCCAATATCCGCAGCTGGCCTAGGAGTGGGGAAAACCCAGGGTGCCCCATCAGGTCCTCCCAGAAACCCACCTGGAGATCCGGAGGAAAGGGGGAGAGGGGGGTCGGGTGACCCAGGTCCGGGCCCCCCTACCCTAGGCCGGGCCAAGTGGCCCCTGGCACATACGGAGGTCTGCCAGGAGCCAGCCCGTGCCGGCTGAAAATTCTGCCCCAGGAAGGGAGGAAAGCCCTCCCAGGCCCCAAGGACCAGAGCTCAAGACCCACCCTAGGCCAATATCCGCAGCTGGCCTGGGAGTGGGGAAAACCCAGGGTGCCCCATCAGGTCCTCCCAGAAACCCACCTGGAGATCCGGAGGAAAGGGGGAGAGGGGGGTCGGGTGACCCAGGTCCGGGCCCCCCTACCCTAGGCCGGGCCAAGTGGCCCCTGACACATACGGAGGTCTGCCAGGAGCCAGCCCGTGCCGGCTGAAAATCCTGCCCCAGGAAGGGAGGAAAGCCCTCCCAGGCCCCAAGGACCAGAGCTCAAGACCCACCCTAGGCCAATCTCCGCAGCTGGCCTAGGAGTGGGGAAAACCCAGGGTGCCCCATCAGGTCCTCCCAGAAACCCACCTGGAGATCCGGAGGAAAGGGGGAGAGGGGGGTCGGGTGACCCAGGTCCGGGCCCCCCTAACCTAGGCCGGGCCAAGTGGCCCCTGGCACATACGGAGGTCTGCCAGGAGCCAGCCCGTGCCAGCTGAAAATTCTGCCCCAGGAAGGGAGGAAAGCCCTCCCAGGCCCCAAGGACCAGAGCTCAAGACCCACCCTAGGCCAATATCCGCAGCTGGCCTGGGAGTGGGGAAAACCCAGGGTGCCCCATCAGGTCCTCCCAGAAACCCACCTGGAGATCCGGAGGAAAGGGGGAGAGGGAGGTCGGGTGACCCAGGTCCGGGCCCCCTACCCTAGGCCGGGCCAAGTGGCCCCTGGCACATACGGAGGTCTGCCAGGAGCCAGCCCGTGCCGGCTGAAAATCCTGCCCCAGCCATAATTTTATAGTTTTAATAGGAAAATATAATTTTATAACCAATTTATAGAATAATTCACATAGCACTAATAAGGAAGAAAAAGTTATCAAAGATTTTTATGTATTTGGCTATATTCTGCCTTTCTAAGAAGTTTCTTCCATTTATTTAGCAAACCATTAATTAGATTGTCAGTTAGTAATGTTTTCATCTATATCTTTAATAAAAAGATTTTGCATTTGATAGGCTATTTCTTCTTTGATGATTGTATTAGACATTTATGCTCCATTATTTATTTTCTTACTTCTTATTTTCCTATTCTTATCACTGCATTTTTTACTTTGTTCAACAGTTAGCATTGCTTTTTATATATCAGTTATGTTTTTTTCACAAGACTGGCAGTATAAATAAGCTTCTCTTAATTGTTGATATAAGAACATGTAAGAAATATACTTATATATGTAAAATATATAAGATACATAACTAATACTCATATAAACGAGCCGGAGAGATAGCATGAAGGTAAGGCATTTGCCTTTCATGCAGGAGGTCATTGGTTCGAATCCCGGCGCCCCATATGGTCCCCCGTGCCTGCCAGGAGCAATTTCTGAGCCTGGAGCCAGGAATAACCCCTGAGCACTGCTGGGTGTGACCCAAAAACCAAAAAAAAAAAAAAATGACACACATACAAATAAATTGCTCTATCCATGTATAGAAATTTCCAACGTAATTGCATATTTCAAAAAAGTCACATCTATAAGACAAAATAGGTACATGTATAAAACACATACGAAGGGATCACATGTTTCAAAAAAGAGATAAGATATAATACTGAGAAATCAATAGAATAAAAGGGATGCAGAAATTCAAGCAGCCTGAAACCAGTTGTCTTTAACTAACTGAGACAGCTTGGAGAACAAGTTGTGAGATATTGTGTCTGTTATGGACTTCTATGTAATCTCTGTTCCCTTTTAGCATGTGCTTAAATTCTGGTCCTAAGGAAGAATCTGTTCTTGGAGGGTCTTTGATTTTAAATTTGAAAATTACTAAGTGACTTTTATTTTTTTTTGCATCCTCTGATGGAGATTTGGAATCAGTTGGGACTCAGTATAACTTTTCTTTTAGCCTTTGAGCTCTACTCTATCTTTTGAAATGTAGCATCCTAATTTCAGGTCCCTTTAGATGCACATTTTATTTCCTAAGAGTTACCACCTTTTTAGAACATAGACACTTTATTTTTTGCCTATAGCATTAAATTCACAAATACTAATTATTAGCTTCTTTCATACTCAATACTACCAATTTTTCACCCATCTACTACACTCATCTAAACTTCTAGAATAGACTCAAAATTTAGCTTTACTCCCATTCAGTGTATTCCGAAGAATATTTTTCAGACAGCTTCTAAGATGACCTTCTGAAAGTGAAAAAATTTTTTTATCACTCACTAATTTTAAGATATTTTTGTCTTTCATTTTCACTTAAAGTAAAAAAAAAAAAAAACTGCAGCTCTTTTGTGGTATGCATGATCTGGCCTGTTCCCATCTTTAAGATTATTCTCTTATTCTGACTCATTACTAATCCAGTCAGAAAATGGATGAACTTGAATTTCCCTCAGGGTCTTTGTTCTTCCTTTGACCTTGGCTGGGATTCTTCTGCCTCCTGATCTTTGCCCTGCTAAATTTTTCTCAGCTCACACTATAGTTTAAATTTATTCCCCTGGAGGATATGTCACCTAGTCTAATGACTCCCACCCTTTCATCCTACTTATTCTCCATCACATTAACTTTAATGATTTAGTTCAATCATTTTCATGGCATAAAATAATCTTAAATTCTTCAACCATAAACTGTATTTCTCTCACCTACCGGAATTTAAATCCTGCAATATGTAGAAATCTAAGCTATCTCATGCTTGTCCTTAATTCTAACATCTGCAATAATTGCTATTGCTTAGAAAGCACTCAGTAAAAACTTGAAATCAGTAGATTACTGCATGACTGTGTGGAGCCTGTGCTTTTTGTTAGGGATAACCACAATGTTCGCCTTGTCTGCCTGACCTTACTCTTTGCAGCCGGTATTGCCACTTCAAATTTTTAACCAGAATCAAGGATAAAAATCATTGACAGGAAAGAAGCCTACATTCCATTATTTCCTTTTGCTGACCTCAATTATACTTTGAAGTCATGACAAATTTCTGACAATTGTGAGTGTTTCTCTATTTACCTTTTTTTCTCCCTTGGTATTATTTTCTCTTCACTGTTAGAATAAGAAGCATTGACTGTCATTGTCAAAATTTTTTTTTAGTTGCTCTAAAAAGTCACAGTATGCAGTATTCTTCCTGTTTATTTGGCTGTTTCATAACTTATTTTCTTGCATTTGAACAATTATTGGGATGAAATTCTGTCATCTGTTTCTCTACCATCTGTTGAAAAAATCCAAAATATTGGTTTTAGTTTGTTTTTAAGTTTAAAAATTACAAAATCTAAGATGGTTCCTAATAGTCTTCTAGATGTTTGGTTGTGAAAAGTTTAGGTTGTATTCATACAGATGGAAATAATTACAAGACACTTTAATTTTCTCGTTTAATATTTTAAGAAACTTTACAAAATACTGTTTTTATTAAATAAAATAAATTTACTTTTGAATACTAAAATATATTACTAAATTTTATTTAAATATTTTAAAGGAAATGTATGCCGATTGTTTTTTAAATTGCACAGAAGTAAATATCTGCATTTAATATCTTATTTTAATCATTTATAATTGTGATCTTATTAACAAAATAATATTTTAAAATACAGAATGTCACAGGATGTGGCTGTAATTTCACCTAGCTAATTCTTTTGCTGAGAAGAGTTCCTCCATTAAAAACAATGTTGGATATAATATTATGATGATGGATAAAGCATTATTTAAGCCCATAGATGATAGTTTTTATAGAATATACATTAAAAATAGTAAGGGTAAAACTGCATTTAGTTTAAGACTTTTTTATTATAAAAATAAAACAGGGTCAGAGAGATAGCACAGTGGTAAGGTGTTTGCCTTGCATACTGCCAAGACAGGAAGGACCCTAGTTCAAATCCCGGCATCCCATATGGTCCCCCAAGCCTGCCAGGAGTAACTTCTGCGCACAGACTCAGGGTTAACCCCTGAATGCCACAAGGTGTGACTCAAAACCAAAACCAAAACAACAACAACAACAAAGAATAAAACACTGTTTATTCTATAATGTAGGCAGTGTAAAGTAAAAGATTTGCAATCCTGTAAATGAATGATTACAGCGGACTATAGTGATACATAGAGAACTCAATTTGCATATGCAATATTCCAAAAATAGCATAAATAAAAAAATACTTCAAAACTTTTTAACCTTTAGTCTTATCATCTCAGTCATTGATTGTCATATATACAAGTTTACTATATATACTATTTAAACTACACTATAGCAGATATTCTATAATTTTTTCAAAATTAATAATGTTTTATTGCAAATGCTATATTATCCAAATTATAAAGTGTGGTGTTTTATATATCCATAATACTTTATTTTTTTAATTTTGGTAACAAAATGTTGCATGTGTGCATCATTGAACATTATTATCTCTATATACAAAATTAAGCTTACCACAGAAAGTCCAGTTCTATCTAAAATCCAATTACTAAAGCTTTGCATGACTCTTAATTTTCCCCATAAAAACTTGATGGACTCTTGAGGTTATAAAATCTAAAATCGTCCATCCTTTGGGCGAGAAAGATAGCTTTTGTAGTTTACTAAAACAGTTTTCTATAGGCATATAAAGGGTTTCAGTTTAAATCCCTAGTGCCTCATGGTCCCTTAGAACACATTAAAAAGCCATCATGTCTGCACAATGTAGCCCACAAACCAAACCAGAAATAGAACAAAACCAGAAAAAATTACAATTAACAAAAAATAAATCTTTATCTGAAACCCTTAAGTTGGAGGTTATGACAACTTCTACCTAAGAGACACATCATCTCCTGAGTTTTGCCTCTCATTATGCCAAGACAAACCTTAAGGCTACTTTTATTTTTTAAGAAACTGATGTGTCTGACTAGACAATACCCATCTGTGGAGATTTCAAAATGAAGCCTCCTTGAAATTAAATCAACCTTCTACTCATTATTATGCTAAAAACACAAGCCTCATAATATTTTCTATACTTTTTGAACATAGTGTCTATGAATATCATATACTACTCAACTGCACTTAACCACTATATATGTACATGTGTATATCTTGCATAAAATCCAGCTTTTCTTTCATGAAATTTGCCTAAGTCTGTGTGATTTACTCATTCAAAGTACCCTCATTTCTTTTGATAATTTGCTCTTAACAATCTATTAGTTTATTTTTACCACATACAATGGAACAGATAATATTATGGGTAGACTACTTACTGTGAAAGTGAAACTGAGACTAAATCTCCACAGCAACACTATGTAAATATACTACACTCTCTTTTCTTTTCTTTTCTTTTTTTCTTTTCTTTTCTTATTTTCTTTTCTTTATTTTCTTTTCTCTTCTCGTCTCTTCTGTTTGTTTGTTTCTTTTTGTTTTGTTTTGATTTGTTTTGTTTTGTTTTTGGTCACACTCAGTGACCTCAGGGAAAACTCCTGACTATGTACTTAGAAATCACTCCTAGTTTGGGGGACCCAATGGGATGCTGGGGATCAAACTGAAGTCCATCCTAGATTAGTGTGTGTAGGCAAACACCCTAGGCTTGCACCACCACTCTGACTCCAATCTCCTTCTTACGTCTAATTTTTGTCATTATTTTCTTTTGGTTTCTTTTCAATCTTTGCTGTAGAATATAGAGTAAATAAGTGACCAAATAACTTTTCAAACTAGTACTTTTCTATTTTTTTTAATAAATAATAGTGAGATTTCCCTTTTTTTGTTTTCTTTTTGTTTGTTTGTTTGTTTGTGGGCCAAACCTCATGACACTCAGGGTTTACTCCTGGCTTTGAGCTCAGAAATAGCTCCTGGCTTGGAAAACCATATGGATGTAGGGGGATCAAACCATGGTCCTTCCTGGTTTGGCCACATACAAGGCAAAGACTCTACCACTGCGCTATAGCTCTGGCCTCAATAACTGTGAAATTTCAGAATCAGATGCTAGATTTTTTGAAAATATATTTTGAGTTCTTCATATGTTTACTGTTGAGGCTAAATCAGTTTATATTCATATCAAAATGTAATGTGGTTCCTTTTATTTCCATATGCTCACCAGCACTTGGTTCCTGAAATTTTATTACGGGACTTTCTGTCTTGTAAGAGATAATGTCTTTGTCTCTCTCTTTTGCTTGCTCACTCATGCATTTGTATCTTTCATACTGAAGAAGAGTGGCATTTTTATTTATAATTTTGGGCATCTAGACACCTAGCCTTTTTAAGGCTGACTCAGAAGACCACATAGGTTACCATGAATCAAACTCAGGTCGATGGCATGCAAAACAAGCACCTTATCTGCTATACTATCTCCAGCCACAAAAATGGCATTTTTATTTTATTATGCACCTATTTTTCACATTATTTTATTTATGCTTTTGGTATATTTATATTTATATATAGGTTATATATATTTATGATTATATTAGTATATTTATATTATGATCTTGCTCTTGGTATCTCTTCAGCTCTCCTCATCATTTTTGAATGCAAGTTTGTGTGTGTGTAAGTTTTTTTCAGTTCTTTTTATATACATTTATATATACATGTATTTATATACATATACAGTTCTTTATATATACATATGCAGATACTTTCTTGCATTCAATAGTATGCCTTCTCATTTTATTAGTATTTTATTTTTCAGTGCAGAAGTTTTTCAGATTGAACTGATCTTTTGTTTATTTGTATATTTTTTTCTATGCTGTTGTAGTCATTTCTCCTAATATGTCATGGAAGCCAATATCCTGGAATTTTTTTTTGTTCGACTTTTCTCCAATGTGTTTCATAAATTTGGATCCAACATCTAATTTTTTCTTCAAGAAAGAAGGAAGAAAGAAGAAAGGAAGAAAGAAGAAAGAAAGAAAGAAAGAAAGAAAGAAAGAAAGAAAGAAAGAAAGAAAGAAAGAAAGAAAGAAAGAAAGAAAGAAGAAAGAAAGAAAGAAAGAAAGAAAGAAAGAAAGAAAGAAAGAAAGAAAGAAAAAGGAAAGAAAGAGAGAAAGAGAGAAAGAGAGAAAGAAAGAGAGAAAGAGAGAAAGAGAAAGAAAGAGAAAGAGAGAAAGAAAGAGAAAGAGAGAAAGAAAGAGAGAGAAAGAGAGAGAGAAAGAAAGAAAGAAAGAAAGAAAGAAAAGAAAAAGAGAGAAAGAAAGAAAAAGAGAGAGAAAGAGAGAGAGAAAGGAAGGAAGGAAGGAAAGAGAGAGAAAGAAATAAAGAAAGAGAGAGAAAGAAAGAAAGAAAAAGAAAAGAAAAGAAGAAAGAAGAGAGAAAGAGAGAAAGAAAGAAAGAAAGAAAGAAAGAAAGAAAGAAAGAAAGAAAGAAAGAAGAAAGAAAGAAAGAAAGAAGGAAGGAAGGAGGAAGGAAGGAAGGAAGGAAGAAAGAAGAAAGAAAGAAAGAAAGAAAGAAAGAAAGAAAGAAAGAAGAAAGAAAGAAAGAAAGAAAGAAAGAAAGAAAGAAAGAAAGAAAGAAAGAAAGAAGAAAAAGAAAAGAAGAAAGAAAAAAGAGAGAGAGAGAAAGGAAGGAAGGAAGGAAGGAAAGAGAGAAAGAAAGAAAGAAAGAGAGAAAGAAAGAAAGAAAGAAAAAGAAAAGAAAGAGAAAGAAAGAAAGAAAGAAAGAAAGAAAGAAAGACAAGAAAATGAGAGAAAGAAAGAAAGAAAGAAAGAAAGAAAGAAAGAAAGAGAAACAAAGAAAGAAAGAAAGAAAGAAAGAAAGAAAGAAAGAAAGAAAGAAAGAAAAAGAAAGAAAGAAAAGAAAGAAAGAGAGAGAAAGAAAGAAAGAAAGAAAGAAAGAAAGAAAGAAAGAAAGAAAGAAAGAAAGAAAGAAAGAAAGAAAGAAAGAAAGAAAGAAAGAAAGAAAGAAAGAAAGAAAGAAAGGGAAGGAAGGAAGGAAGGAAGGAAGGAAGGAAGGAAGGAAGGAAGGAAGGAAGGAAGGAAGGAAGGAAGGAAGGAAGGAAGGAAATGTAACTTGAAGTTTTAAGAGTAAAGCAGTAAATATGGCTGGGATACATTATTGTCTAAAAGTTAGACTCTTGATTTATTTCAAATCTAAAAATATTAATTAATATTTTAGTGATTGTAATCCCATAGATTATATTAGCTAGCAATAATCTACCAATCCCAAACAAAGATATTCCCCAAACTTCCTCCTTCCTAAAACCTCTCCCTTTGATATGTATATGATATGGATAGGTACTTTTGTTTCACTGTCCTTACCACTGCTTCTACATTGGTTTTGGTATAATAAAGAAAAGTTAGTTTAGGCTTGGCACTCAGAGATATCTCCAGGTGTAGACTGGCTCTCGCTTGTTTGGCTTGGTTTGTTATTTTTTCTCTGCTACATTGTTTCTTTAGACTGGGCTGCATAGAAATGCAATGCCTGGGGCTGGAGAGATGGCACAGCAGCAAGGCATTTGCTTTGGAAGCAGCCAACCCAGGACTGACTGGGGTTCAGTTCTAGGAGTCCCATATGTTCTCCTGAATCTTCCAGGAGTGTGATTTCTGAGCTCAGAGCTAGGATTAAACTCTGAGCTGCCAGGTGTGGCCCAAAAACGAAAAAAAAAAAAAAGAAAAAGAAAAAGAAATACAGTGCCTGGGGTGACTATCAGACCTTCACAGCCTGTGGATTTTTATTTTACAGATGATTGCCTACTGACACTGTACTAAATTACATTCCTTTATTTGAGGATTAAGATTAATTTTAATATCTGCTCTTCCTATATATTCTATGTGACTTATTTGATGACTTTAGAGCCTTTTAGGAGATGCATTAAAAAAAATATATCATGGAGTAAATCTGACAGTATTAAGTAACTGAAACTACTTACAACATACAGGCATGATTCAAAAATTATTCATTCACATTTATAATGCTCAGTCATAATGAATTTTATTGAGAGATTAGTAGGTATATTCTCTTTGACTCAGAAAGAAATAAAAAGCATGTAGCTTTTTTTCTAAATATTATAAACAATGATATTTTAAAATGTTTTATATGGGACTTGAGAGATATTACAATGAGGGGATACTTATTTTTGAATTTCAATTAGCACTCCACATAATCTCCTGAGGCCCACCAGGATAATCTGAGCACAGAGCCATGAGGAAGCCAAGAGCACTGCTCAGTGTGGCCCTGAAATCAAAACAAATGAAACAAAAAATAAAAACTAAATTATAATAAATTTACATAATAAAAATATAATAGCAAATAATTAAGTATTAATTTGTATGGGGCTGGAGCAATACAATAGTAGGGCATTTGCCTTGCATTTGGCTAACCCTGGACAGAACCTGGTTTGATTCCTGGAATTCCATATGGTTTCCCAGCCTACCAGGAGCAATTTCTGAGCCAGGAGTAACCTCTGAGCACCACCAAGTGTGACCCAAAGCAAGGCATAACGCATCTGTCTTGAGCTTTACAAGCAGACCCAGAGGTAGTTCAATCACCCGCCATCCCATATGATCCCCCAAGCCAGGAGAGATTTCTGAGTGCATTACCAGGAGTAACCCCCAAGGCGTCACGGTGTATGGCCCAAAAACAAAAACAAAAACAAAAAAAATTAAAAACTAAAAATATTCAAATAAATTTATAATACTATATATCTGATAAATTGTGATTATTAGTTGCATAATTATTTTGACTTTAAAAGAATTTATGTTTCTCACCAGCAGAAAAAAAAATATATATGAAAACAGGGAATAGTGAAATAATTAAAGTTTTTCAAGTAAATAAAACTAAAATATTTCTTAAGAATTTAACATACTGAATAAAGTAAATAAGATGAAAATTTTGAAAATTTAAAATATATGGGAGGCTGAAGTGTGATAGCATAGCAATAGAGACTTTGTCTTGAATGCTGCCTACCCAGGACAGACCTGGATTTGATACCTGGCATCCCATATGGACCCTCAAGCCTGCCAGGAGTGATTTCTAGCACAGAGCCAGGAGTAACCCTTGAGCATCACTGAGTATGGCTCAAAAACTCAAAAAAAAAAAAAAAAAGGAAAATTTTAAATGTAGATTATGTAATAACATTAACCTTTTAACTAATTTATTAAAATTTTATTCAGAAGCAACCAAATTTTTCATATATTACTTCTTTAATTATTTCCCTTTAATATTTGTTTTCAATATTGGTGTTCTAGGTAATTAATAAACTTACTATTTGCATTCTCTTAAAATAAAATAAATTTTCAATATTTAAATAAATTTATTTTCATTTAGATATTTAAGTTTACTGTAGTATTCTTCATAAGAACATTTATGCCTAACCTTTATAAAGATTTTTTCAAAGAGCATCAATCATTTCAATGCAAAACACATAAAATTATATTGCTGTTATTTAAGCCATAGTACTGTTAAACATTGAAGATACAGGTTTAAACATATAAATGCTCAGATAGCTCTATATGACAGGTCATTAAATTGATGAAAAGCATTATGCTTTCTTTTTGGTTTAAATTTATAACTATAAATACCAGTATTATTATATATATTTTTTAAAGTGCTTGGAATTGATTCACTGTCTAGTTAATCAAACATGTTCCAACAAAGCCTCATTTCAATTCCTAGTAACATTTGCTAATTTCAAATTTTGCTAACATTTTCTGTTCGCATTTTTAATTATATATAATTTTTATTTTGACCATATTTTCTGTATTTATTTTTAAGAAAATATATTGACTGTCTAAGTGTATGAAAACAAACTATGAAAAAGCTTTTGTGAAAATAAAACTATGAAATAATTTAATGTTTTTATTGATTAAATCAATAATTTTCAATTTTTAATTCCTCTTTATCAGTAAAAGTTGTCATATAATTTTAGCTACTCACAGTGAAGTGTGGTCTCAGTTTTATATTTCTTGATTACTGCCATTGTTATTTATTTCTTATTACATTTTACAGCAGAAGTTATAATATACCAGTTTGTTGTCTAAGTCTGATATTACCATACTTTGCACTTAATTTTATGTTTTATCTTCTCTAGATTTCAAAATTTTTAGACATATATTAAAATATTTTCTTGAATTATCTGTGAAGGCATTTTTTAATGAGATTTACATTTATTTGGGTGAAATTTCAATAAAGCAGATGTCCACCCTAATGTGAATAGACCCCATCTAGTCACTTAAAATCATGAGTAAAATAAAAACACTAGTTTCTTCTAAGCAAAAAGGAACTCTAAAGCAAATTGCCTCTGAACTTTAACTGTATTTTATATTTCCAGTGAATATATACATATGTATTTAATATCCTTTTATTTTAGCCTGAAGAACTCCCTTCAGCATTTTTTTAAGGTAGATAAGTGGTTGTATTGAGCTCCATTAACTATTTTATTTGAGAAAGGATTACACTATTCTTCACTTATGAAGGACAGCTTTGCCTGGTCAGTAATCTTGATTGACCATTATTCCTCACTATTTTGAATATATCATTTGGTTTTCTCTTGGCTTTTAAGATTTTTATTGCTCAAGCTCTATTCATTTTATGTTGGCTTGGTAATATTTCAGAAGTCTCACTTTTTTCTTGCTTTGACTATTAAAATTATCTTTTATATATGGTATAAAATGTGAACCAATTTTTGTCCTACTATAATCTTTTGAGTTCAATATTTGGTGTTCTTTGAAAGTCACGATTCTAATAAGTACTTTTTTTCTACATTTAAATAGACCTAGCATATCTTTTAAAAATATATATTTAACCCATTTTTATCTTCTTTTTTAAATAGCATATTGTATTTTTTATTTTAACTTACTGCTAGCTAAAAGTCCTGTAAACATTTCTTCTGCTCCTTCAATGTATTTCTTTTATTTTTTTTGTTTGTTTGTTTTTGGGTCACACCTGGCAGCGCTCAGGGGTTACTCCTGACTCTATGCTCAGAAATCACTCCTGGCAGGCCGGGGGGACCACATGGGATGCTGGGATTCGAACCACTGACCTTCTGCATGCAAGGCAAATGCCCTACCTCCATGCCATCTCTCCAGCCCCTATTTTTTTTATTTTCATAATGTCTTACCATCCTTCCAAATATCACCAATCTCCCTCTATCACATATTAGACCCCCCCTTTGTCTGGTAGTTTTGTTGTATAGTCAAATTTCAAATTTTCTTCTCATGTGACATTGTGTGTTCATATGTCGATTTATTATATCTCACATGATAAAATTAATTCCACATCTGTCTTTCTCCAGTTCCATAAGTTTGTTTTATAAATAGATTGAATCTCTTTTCATAGCAGGGTAGTACTTAATTTTTAATTATTTTGGCCGCTGAAACAAAAATGGTAATTTTTTTAAAAATTCATTATATAATAAAAGTATGACCATATGTTTAACAAGAACTATATATTATAATATTCTTTTGCCTTGGTTCTAAGAACAGGCTCACCAGTGCTCAGTTTTCAGGATTATTATTGAGATAGAACAGAGATTATATTGTGACATATGTGACCATCATGACCCACTGCTTGTGAGATTTATAGGATGAACTCTCTTAAAGAGATGAAGCAAGAATGATATCCAACAGTTCTACCCAAAGAATAGGCATGTTGATTAATTTTCTTGACCAAGTAAATTGTAGAATTTACTTCACAGCTTGGATAGTTCCTTCACGTAGGGCTAAACACATAACTGCCTTTAATTTTGTTGTTGGGAGTATTGTTTCAGTTCTGAAGAACAGCTGTTACTGAGCTGAACAGAATTTCTTCTTTAGTTCTGTTGTGGCCCTCCTTGTTGGTAGTTAGAATCTAACTCCATTTCCATATCTAACTGCTCTCCAATAGGCTATCCCCCTGAGTCATCTAGAAATCCTTATGAGAGTACCTCACAATAGGTTGTTTGAATAATAAAGAAAGTCATATTTTATCTAAGAAGACAACTGAACTTTCTTCCAAATCTGGTCATTCCATTGGAGATACAGAAAGAACTAGGGCTCCTCTCTGTAGCACTGCACCATGCTACTGGAAAAATCTTTACCAAAGTGAAATAAAGATATTATTTTAAAAAATAAATATTAATAAGAGATCCTTTTAAAATAAAAACTAAACTGCTCTTTTAATCATCTAAAGTATTTTCTATTTTACAGTTTTTGTTACATAAATCAAACAATTTTCTGAGATTTTCAGTACAGTGTTCTTTCTGTAGACAATTATTGTTTACTTTGCTCTTAAGATGGACTTAAGATGGACTAAATACTATTTATTTTCACATCTTACATGATTTATCAGAAACTGTTGAAGTTTAATAACCTCAACATTTGGTTTCAGAATCATTTTATAAAGAGTTTTTGAGAGTACCAAAGACCCTAATTTTATAAATATGATTAAAATATATAGCTAACTGTCGCTTTAGAACTAATCAAAAGTATTTGATATTTGTGTATGAATTTCTTAAAAAATAATAGATCATTCTGGAGCAGTGGTGCAGCAGTAGAGCATTTGCCTTGCAAACAATTGACCTAGAAGAGACCACGTTTCGATCCTCCTGTGTCCCATATGGTTCCCCAAGCCAAGAGTGATTTCTGAGTGCATAGCCAAGAGTAACCTCTGAGCATCACCGAGTGTGGCCCAAAAGCCAAAAAAAAAAAAAAAAAAAAAAGATCATAGAAGACAACTTGCCATAAGCAATATCATAGAACTTTCACTGCATGTTTAATAGTGAAAAGAGAAGCATTATTTTTTATAATTTTTAAGTTTTTTTTTTTAGTTTTTCCTTTGGGGCCACACCTAGTGGTGGCTCTGTGCTCAGAATCACTCCTGGCAGGCCCCAGGGGACAATCAGAATGCTGGGGATCAAATCTGGGTCTGCAGTGTCAAGGCCAATTCCCTACCTACTGTACTATCACCCTGTCACAACTTTAAATATCTTTTAATATATAAATTATCAGAATAAGGTTTAATGCTTATGATCATTTCCTATATGTTCTGTCAGTGAAAATATTTGAAGAACTGGTATTACAAAGATATATAAAACATGAAAATTACATTTTAATGTTATTTTATATAATGATGGCTATTCTTTAATACTGTAGCAATACTTGAAAGTAGTATTTTCTTTTTTTTTTTTTTTTTTTTTTTTTTGGTTTTTGGGCCACACCCGGTGACGCTCAGGGGTTACTCCTGGCTATGCGCTCAGAAGTCGCTCCTGGCTTGGGGGACCATATGGGACGCCGGGGGATCGAACCGCGGTCCGTCTCCTAGGCTAGCGCAGGTAAGGCAGGCACCTTACCTCCAGCGCCACCGCCCGGCCCCGAAAGTAGTATTTTCTTTAAGGTTAATTGCAATATAGAATTTGAAATCTTATCAATACATTTTATATCTGCATAATTTTTAACAGCATGCATTGAGCATTTAAAAATATTGATTCGTGGTGTTATCCAGCCTAAGTTCTGACACATTTAATTATACTAATTTACAACTTCTATCATAAATCTTATTTTTAAGTTTTCAAATATTGGGAAACTGTCCAGATCATAATGGCAGATATTAGTACCCTTGATTTATACTTTTCACTTGAAATAAAATAGTTGAATATTTTAAACAACCCTTTCAATATTTAGAAAATGAGCTATTTGTTTTCTAAAATAATTCAATTTTTAAAATCTACGTAATATCGTATTTCTTTATTTTTGTGTGGTTGTGTTTTTGTGCCACACTGGGCTGCGCTCAGGGATTACTCAGGTTTTGTGCTCAGAAATCGACTGAAACCCAACTACAATCGTATTTGTATTCAAGGTGTTTAAATAAAGATATTAATTAAAAAAAAAGAAAGAAAGAAATCACTCCTGGCAGGCTCAGGGGACAATGTGGGATGCCTAGAATCAAACGGGAGTTTATCCTGGATTGGTCATGTGCAAGGAAAACACCATACTGCTGTGTTATTGCTCCAGCCCCAAAATATTTCTAACAATAAGTTGTCCAAGCCAAAGCTTGTTATATTAGATAAGAAACAGCTAAAATAAGTGCACAAGACTTTTACTCTTTCTAATATTTTGTTTTATTTTGTTTTGTTTTTGGGTCACACCCGGCGGTGCTCAGGGGTTACTCCTGGCTGTCTGCTCAGAAATAGCTCCTGGCAGGCACGGGGGACCATATGGGACACCGGGATTCGAACCAACCACCTTTGGTCCTAGATCGGCTGCTTGCAAGGCAAAGACCACTGTGCTATCTCTCCGGGCCCAAGACTTTTACTGTTTCTAATCATCAAACATTTCTGCAGTAAAGCATTTTTCCTATTTTTGCATATTTTGCATATTTTGAAGCACCACTAGAATATAGTTAAGTAAAATTATCTTTTTCTGTATGTGTGTTACAGTTTCATGTCAGAAAAGAATACAGTGAACATTATCATCTTCAATTCAGCTTTCTTGGGTTGTGTTAAAATTATATCGAATCTATGCATTATTGCTTTGTTGATATCTACTAGTGAAAATACTTGTGATATAAACATATTTAAGTGGACAAGTCCAATTTAAATTATCAGTTTAAATCATATTATCTCATCTATTTTTATTTGGGCACTATACCTTGTGGTGCTCAGGATTTAGTCTTGGTTCAACCATCAGGGACCACATTTGGAAGGTTTAGGGATCACCTGGGAAGCTGTGGATTAAACAATAATCAGCTGCCTGCAATGCCAGAGTCCTACCTATTGTACTATCACCCCATTCCTAAATCACAGTATTTTTAAAAATATGTTAAAATGGGCCTAAAAATATCATGACTTTGAAATCTACTCATTTTGATTTTTTTAAAATAATAGATTTTTATTTTTTCAGGAATGATGGGACACACCACCATTGCTCAGGGTTTACTCCTGCATTTCTTGTTAGAGCTCACTCCTAGTCATCCTAGGCGACACTATGATGTGTGAAGAATTAAACCCAAAATAAAGGCAACTAAATGTTAATTATAGTTATAATTCTTCGATACATCTATAAGCACAGTTTAATCCTCACATTCTAATTTTATTCTATTTTTATATAATACAGATGGCATGAATATAAAAAAGCAGTTATTCAGTAATTCACATTGTTAGACCCTGCATCAAATATTTTATGAAAAATCCTTTAATTACCATAAAATATTTTATTTTGGATAGCTGGCTCTTCATAGTTCTCAATTTGCAGGCTAATTTAATATTTTCCTTTGCAGTCTTTCATCTTTTTGTAAAGTAGGCATAAGACAATTTATGTAATATTTTTAATACGGTCAATTTGTTTTAATTGGAGCAGACATTTAAAATGTGTTTAAAAGGGTCAGCTTAATTGACTCTTGAGTCAAGGTTACCATAGAATAAAATTCAGATAACAGTTATGCCACTACATACCATGATGTATGTTATATTATTTTCTAGAACAAATATTAACTGTCCTTAAAGATAATCCACTCACATAATCGATTTGAATACCTCTTTGAACATCTTCAGCCATTTCTGGCTTTATTACTCTGCCATTCAATCTTGATATTGAAAGGAATAAACATGCTCATTACATTAGAAAAGTACATATAGAAGGATACAGTAGGATACAGTTGTTTATATTATCTTTGAAACTTTGGGGGCATAGAATTAGTTAGCTATTCTTAAAACTGTATATCTGAGGTACATGCATATACATTAACATTAATACAATTTAAGAGAACAAAGTGGAATCAGAACTCTTCACCCATGCACAGTTTTCTGCTTCTTCTATTTATTATCCAGGAAAAGTAAAATTGAGTATGGAAATGATGAAAGTTTTATCTGTTACCAATGTTTCCATAAGAACTAAAAAATATACAGTTTTCTTAATATTTCAGCCAAACTTAAAGCACAACTATGGTTTTCTTCTTTATAAATATGCCATGAATATGCTATTATTTGTATCGAGTTTGTAAAACAAACTGTAACAGTTTATATAAAATAGAGCTTATATACTCTCTTTACAAACCAATGAATGTTGTTATTGATTGGTATGCACTTATATATTCATTTCCTTTATTATATTTATGTCATTACAACTTCATATAGTTCCTTATATTCTTCTATTCAAAATTTAAAATATGATGAATGATATTTAGCACTGAGATGATTATAAATAAAATAAAATGAGACCTGATATAATCAAGAATTAAAGCAAAAGTAATTAATCTGATCAGCAGAAATGAGAAAGTTTGCTATTGCAGTTTTGAAGAAAATAATTTAAAATGGGGTAGACATGAAGAGATTAATTATTTTGTTTGTTTCTTTTGTATGTAAGACACATAATGATTCTTATGAATTATTCCTGGAATTCCACTAAGCAGTAATGCTTGGCAAACTCCAGAGACAATAGGGAATTCTGGGTATTGATTAAGGTTGTTTGCATGAAACCTTCTATACTATCACTCCAGCCCCACTGGAAAAATTCATTTTAAGTGAAGATATGAGAAATAATAATTTTTATTTCAGATAAAGGCAATAAAATTAATGCTAACCTTATTTTATGAGATTCTTCGTTTTCACAAAGGACTTAACTTTTTCAACTTACTAGGTTTTATATGACTTTTTGTATGTAGGAACATACATATTTTACAAACAATGCTAAATAGTTATGATTTTGTTATGCATCCAAATGCAATTATCTCAACTGGGTATAATACCATGTTTATTTGATAAGTGAATATATGAGATATTGGGAAGCCAGGAGGACAAAAATAAATTTAGGGGCCCGGAGAGATAGCACAGCGGCGTTTGCCTTGCAAGCAGCCGATCCAGGACCAAAGGTGGTTGGTTCGAATCCTGGTGTCCCATATGGTCCCCCCGTGCCTGCCAGGAGCTATTTCTGAGCAGACAGCCAGGAGTAACCCCTGAGCACCGCCGGGTGTGACCCAAAAACAAAAACAAAATAAAACCAAATAAATAAATAAATAAATAAATAAATTTAGAGTATAATTTCAGGACCAACATTTCCCTCAACCTTTAAGGCTATCTTTTGATAATATACAGATAACTGCACTAAAAATAAGAACTATAATTAAAAATGTCTTTTTAATCCATCAGATATTTGTAAACAACTTTTCTATTCTCCAGTAAATAAATAATTCTATAAATAAAAACAGTTGTTATTTTTGGTGTGTAGATATATAAAATAGATCTTTAATATGCTTAGTCATAAAAATTTAAAATAAATAAGAAGGAATTTTAGGATTCTCCCATATCTCATATTTATTTTTTTACTTATTGAAATTCAGAAATAGACAATAGTAATGAATACACACAGAAATTTTTTGTGTATCTTTATTTCTTATTTGTAATTCTTATTATTATTTTATTAGCTTTCAAACTAGTTAAGAGAATGCTTTACAATTGTTCACATGTTTTAGTGTAGTATCAAGTATAATTTAGATAATGTTATATTCAATTTGTAATGTTAAATTCATTACTGACACTGTAAAAAAAAGTCCAAGATAAATGTCTTACATTGATTAAAAAAAAAAAGGACCTGTTCCTCTTTCTGCTGCTATAGAATTTTAAAAAGCATAACATGGCTATTCTAAAACAAAATCTTATACTGAATTATTATTTTAATGATAAAATTGCCTGGGTTTGAGATCTTGTTAAAATATTTGTGGATAATAAAACATGGAAAATCATGTTGATCAGAACTCTAAAATTATACATAAATTCTTTTTTTTTTTGATTTTTGGGCCACACCCTGTGACGCTCAGGGGTTACTCCTGGCTATGCGCTCAGAAGTTGCTCCTGGCTACTTGGGGGACCATATGGGAGCCGGGGGATCGAACCGCGGTCCGTCCTAGGCTAGCGCAGGCAAGGCAGGCACCTTTACCTCCAGCGCCACCGCCCGGCCCAAATTATTATTTTTTTTTTTAAGTTTTTGGGTCACACCTAGCAGTGCTCAAGGGCTACTCCTGGCTCTAGGCTCAGAAATCGCTCCTGTCAGGGTTGGGGGACCATATGGGATGCCAGGATTAGAATCACTGACCTTCTGCATATAAGGCAAACTCCTTACCTCCATGCTATCTCTTGGACCCCCACATAATTTTTTTATATTAAAAGTTTAATATTAGGGGCCGGGAAGGTGGCGCTAGAGGTAAGGTGTCTGCCTTGCAAGCGCTAGTGTAGGATGGACTGGACCTAGGTTCGATCCCCCGGCGTCCCATATGGTCCCCCCAAGCCAGGGGCGATTTCTGAGCGCATAGCCAGGAGTAACCCCTGAGCGTCAAACGGGTGTGGCCCAAAAACCAAAAAAAAAAAAGTTTAATATTAAATAAAAGATGTTGGTGAAAAGTAGGTCAAGACTCGCGTTGCAATTTAAAAAATATCTATTGAATAAAATAGATGAACTGCATTTAGTTTGAGTAAACTTTTTTTTTTTCTGTTTGAGCCATAGCCAGTGTCATTCAGGGTTTACTCTTGGTTCTGCTTTCATAAATTACTCCTAGTAGGTTTAGGGAATCAAATGGAAAGATGGAATGCCAGGGATTGAACCTTGGTCAGCAGTGTGCAAGTCAAATGCCCTAGCCAATGCGTTATTGCTTTGGCCCATAAGTAGAATGAATCAAACATATTTTTTGAGTCTTAAACATTCTAAATTATTTAATGTATAACTAATGCTTGAGATACTGATTATTTAAGTAAAATCAGTTTTTCCCCTCAAAACAAGGCGCCTTTTGAAACACTTTTTTTATCTGAAAATAATTTATGCTTATCATGATAAATAAATCATAAATCATAAATTTTTCTACTTTTCATGATTTACCAGGTTGTTCATAATAGAGTCATTTCTGGTATTAAATGTTTAAACACTATCCCACCGTCAGAGTGACCCTTTCATCAAAAGTGTCCCTAAATTACCACCTACCCTCATATTATGCCCTACTACAGGCACAAAACATTTTCTTCAGTTCATCTTTTACAACACAACGGCAAATGGAATTATCAAAATAGATCAACAAGGGTTAATTTGAATCACTTGATATATCTGTTCGTGGTGATACAAATTTATTGGACTGTGGATGATTCTGTTCGAACCTTCTCTATGACTAGTTAGGCACATTGAGCATGACAGATTTATGTACAACTTGCCCATCAGATTTCTTGTTATCCAACTGGATTGACATTACTATAAATAGTATAAAATATTGAAGTCTTACACAGTTACATGTGGTCCAGGAATTATAGATCTGGAACAAATTTGATGATTTGGCAATTTGATAAAGTTATGTAGGTAGACCATTTCGAATATGGCTGTCGACTGCCATGGCTCATGGTGAAAGGGGAGTCGTCGCCCCCGCCGCCACTTTCTGAGAATACCACAGAAGCATTAGTCTGGGTCATATTACTGGAAAATATCAGTGGCCATTATTTTCTTTTGGAGCTTGGTGAAGATGCCCTATCTACTTCTTAGAATTGTTACCATTTCTGTAAGACATTTGCCCTTTGCAATGATCAAGTTTGGTGTACAATCTATTCTAGCTTAAAATACTGCAGTAATTGCCAATTCACTTCTTTCAAGTGTTAATGTTCCTAATTTTCAGGCGAAGATCAAAAATCAAAGATGGTGATATTTCGTGTCATATGGAATGCAAATTGAGGAATAGTAACACTACTTTTATAAAGTTACAACCAGTAAACAATAAGAATGCTTATAGGAGTTTTGCAATAATGGGGAGTAGATTATAAGGCAGGGACCCTGAGAGAGTTGTTGAGAAAATAAAAATTCTGGGGAAGGGTGTATGTTGACTAGTACACACAGAAAAACCTATCATGAGCATTATTGTAAATCATAGGACCTCAATTTCATGAAAGGAAAAAAATAAGAATTCATGAAAAATATGTACCTAAAATATTATTGTCAATGATATGTAGGCCACTATGATTAAAATAAAATATATATTAAAGAAAAGAAAAATAGTATGGGTTATGTGATATCATTTTCCCAACACTTCTTTCATATTTGTTAGAACTAATCTTGATCTTACAGACAAAGATAAATTGAGAAACTGTAGGAAAAAAGCTAACACCATCACTACCCACAGGGTTTATCGATGGCTAAAGGTATCAGTGTTGTAAAATAATTGAAGCCATTTATAGACATAGCCAAATTCCAAGACATGTTTCACAAAACTGTTCCACCAGTTATCTGAGTACTCATATAAATAGTAAAGAAAAAATCTTGGTACAGAGAATATTTGAGCCCCTTCTCTTAAGCCTATTTTTTTGTGGGGGATTTAAATAAACAGCTCAATACTGGTGGACACTTTATATTCAGTGACAACATTTTTGTCACACTTCAGTTTTTCTCAGAAATCATTTTAAAACAGTCAGAAGTCCGGAGTTTTAATCATAAAATTTTATACTTAAAAATGTAAACATTTATACTTCCTTAAAATGTGATTCTTAAACAAGTCTCCATAAGAGGTAATTTAACTTTTTAAAATTTTCTTATAATAAAGTCATGAAATAACACAGAAATAATTTGCAATATAAGTTACAATGTATACTTTTATATACTTTTTTGTTTTTTTTATCTTTAAAAGGTCTCTAATTTCTGGGCCAGAGTGATAGTAAAACTGGTAGGGAGCTTTCCTTGGCATCCTATATGGAATCATTCATATATACATATACATATACATATACATATACATATACATATACATATACATATACATATACATATATATATATATATATATAATACACCAAGCACCAGCAGTGGTGATGCCTGAGTGCAGAATCGCTAGTCACCTCTTAGATCCACCAATTATCTAATAATTTTTTTAAAAAGAAAGTCTAGGGGCCAGAGCTGTGTCACGGAGTGGCAAGGCATCTGCCTTGCCAGCACTAGCCTAGGACGCAGCTCGGTTTGATCCCCCAGCGTCTCATATGGAACCCCATATGAAGCCAGGAGTGATTTCTGAGTGCATAGCCAGAAGTAACCACTGAGCATCACTGGGTATGACCCAATTAGAAAATCAAGGCATTTTCTCTCTACCTAGTTTACAGATATGTAATTCACAACCACTTATTGAAAATTATTTTATGATGTACCTAATATTCATTAAGTAAGATTTTTATAATTATATATTGAATAAAACTAAATTTGTTGATTTTATATTGCTCTTGGTGAATATTTTATTACTGTTTGCTAGGATATTAAACTAAGTAATATGTTTCCTTAAGTGAAGTACCACTTTGATAGTTTGAATTTTTAATTGCTATTTGGTGTGTGAAACAATAGATATAATTAAAAGTTGAACACAGTATTTTGACAAAATATGAACATCAATGTACACTACACTCTGAATTAAACTATGTGTGTTGAATTACATCTCATCACTAGAATCTGTTCAACATTATTTTCTATTAAGTTTAGTAGACGATAAAATACTACTGACAGACCAGTATTCTTTAAGATTTTTCTTTTACTAATACTTTTTCATTTCTCCCTAAAGCAAGCACTTATTTCATCTTTGAACTGGTCACATATGTAGTGTATTTTCCAGGGTATAAGATGACTTTTTAACCCATAAAAAATCAAGATGCCCTTCAACAGACAAATGGCTAAAGAAACTGTGGTACATATACACAATGGAATATTAGGCAGCTGTCAGGAGAGATGAAGTCATGAAATTTTTCTATATATGGATGTACATGGAATCTATTATGCTGAATGAAATAAGTCAGAGAGAGAGAGAAAAAGTCACAGAATGGTCTCACTCATCTATGGGTTTTAAGAAAAATGAAAGACATTCTTGCAATAATAATTTTAGGACACTAAAGACAGAAGGGCTGGAAGTTACAGCTCACCTCATGAAGCTCACCACAAACAGGGATGAGTTTAGTTAGAGAAATAAGTATATTTTGAACTATCCTAATAATGAGAATGTATGAGGGAAATAGAAAGCCTGTCTAGAGTACAGGTGGGGGTTGGGTGGGGAGGAGGGAGATTTGGGATTTTGGTGATAGGAATGTTGCACTGGTTATGGGTGGTGTTCTTTACATGACTGAAACCCAAACATAATCATGCATATAATCAATGTGTTTAAATAAAATATGAAAAAAATCTGGGGTCATCTTATACACAGGTATAAGGCATGCTGAAACTTACTCTAGCTTCAGGGACTAGTGATCCTTCCCCACCACTTTCTGCTGCATTCCTCTGTTCATCTTTAATGGGACACAGAGGATGGATGCACTCTGTCTCCCTCTGGCAGTCTTTTTAATCATTGGACCCCAGCCAGCTGCTCTTGGAGGAGCCCCCTCTCCCTGCTCTCAGTGTAGATCAATCACCGTTTTATGTTTGATGACAAATAGCCTTATGTTTAGAAGTGACAGTTTTTCCAGCTAAGTATATGCATGACATAAGCATTTGAATTCAAATTTCCATATTGAATCAAATCTTATGTTTTTAATTTCCATTTGGTGTGCGTTAATGGAGAGGTAGTCTTATACTGCGAATATAGCCCAAAACCTATATTTTACAGGCAAAGTAGGGGGTTGACTTGCACACTCAGTCATCTTATATGCCGGAAGATACGGTATTTGATAATTTAATGTCTTTTGTTTATAAATCCCTTTTTAATGAATAATAATATTTTATTTATTATAAAATATTTCTGATAAAATTGTAAAAATGAGGTATTTTAGTGGTTGGTAAAAATAAATGAATAAAAATAGTTAAATATTCTGGTATATATGCACAATAGACTAGTTTTCAGACTTGAGAAAATATTAATCTTGATATTTATGACCACATGGACAGATTAGTAGGTTGTTATGCTGTGTAAAATATTCACACATAAAAATACAAGATAAATTAATTTACCATAGAATGTAAAGAAACACAGAATGTAAAAACAATCCAAAGTTTACTCTTACATTTGACCACAAAATTAAATTTCTCAACAGGAAGGTATAGGGTACAGAGTCTGGGAGGAGCTTTCAATAAATGTTATTGGAAAGTGACAATATACAGAATGTAGAAGGCTGTCAATTTAAATGTTAGAAGGGTAATTAAAAAAAAAAACAGAGAGATTCTCCTTCATGTCTACCCATCAGCCAGTGCCATAAAGTCATACAACACTTGAAATAGGCAAACTAAGACTAGAAAACTCATTTAGGTACTGAGACCAGACAGTCATATTTTCATTTGGTGGAAATAAAAAAATAACAATACTCAATCTACAACAAGCTGTATTATTAGAGAACAGTTACACTAGCATTACAGGGTAAAGGTGGGAGATGTGGGATGCATGCTAGGAACAGGGGTGGAAGGAGGACAACATTGGTGGTGGGAATGCCCCTCATTCATTGTCACTATGTGCCTTAAATATTACTGTGAAAGATTTGTAATTCACTTTTACCACAATAAAAATTAAAATAATAAATAAATAGGCCAAAAGACACATGAAAAATGCTCCACATCACTAATCATCAGGGAGATGCAAATCAAAACAACGATGAGATACCACCTCACACCACAGAGAATGGCACACATCACAAAGAATGAGAACAGTCCTGGCGGGGATGTGGAGAGAAAGGAACTCTTATCCACTGCTGATGGGAATGCCGTCTAGTTCAACCTTTATGGAAAGCGATATGGAGATTCCTCCAAAAACTGGAAATCGAGCTCCCATACGATCCAGCTATACCCCAAGGAATATACCCTAGGAACACAAAAATACAATACAAAACCCCCTTCCTTACACCTGTATTCATTGCAGCACTATTTACCATAGCAAGACTCTGGAAACAACCAAGATGCCCTTCAACAGATGAATGGCTAAAGAAACTGTGGTACATGTACACAATGGAATATTATGCAGCTGTCAGGAGAGATGAAGTCATGAAATTTTCCTATACATGGATGTACACGGAATCTATTATGCTGAGTGAAGTAAGTCAGAGAGAGAAAAACACAGAATGGTCTCACTCATCTATGGGTTTTAAGAAAAATGAAAGACATTCTTGAAATAATAATTTTCAGACACAAAAGAGAAAAGAGCTGGAAGTTCCAGCTCACCTCAGGAAGCTCACCACAAAGAGTGATGAGTTTAGTTAGAGAAATAACTACATTTTGAACTGTCCTAATAATGAGAATGAATGAGGGAAATGGAAAGCCTGTCTAGAATACAGGCGGGGGTCGGATGGGGAGGAGGGAGATTTGGGACATTGGTGATGGGAATGTTGCACTGGTGATGGGTTGTGTTCTTTACATGACTGAAACCCAAACACAATCATGTATGTAATCAAGATGTTTAAATAAAATAAAAATAAATAAAAAAGAAAAAAAAAAGAAAACTCACGTATACTCTAGTCTTATAGCTAATCACACTGGTACTCCACTGGTGGAGCATATGACAAATCAGTCCCTTTTTCTGTTGAATTCTCAGAAGCTGCATGCACACTTAAAGGTTCTTGCCACAACAGTGGCCCTGCTTTACCATTTTTCCATTAATCACTATTAAGAAACTTGACCACCCAAAACTCCAGGGATTCTGATTTTCTGGCTGAAATCTGCAGGTACTTTATAAAGACAATGGTATTCTTTTCCTATCCCACAAAAGCCACTGACCACTAGAAGGCCTGCAGCTATAACTATGATCCAGAGCTGCCATCATTTTAGGTCATCAGCTCAGCTCTGCTCAGTTCTACAGATCTTCTAAACTTATGGCCACATAACAGCATACACAACATCACTACACACAGTTTTAATACTGACATCCCAGTAGAGAAAAACAAATTACATGTAAAATTATTACAGATCTCATTTAAACTCAACAAAGCAAACCAATAACAGAACGCTCAATTAGCAATAACAAGCTTAGTAAACCTTCAGACAATGACTTTATGACTATATTGATAGATGGAACCATTTTCTCAGTTTTTCTTTTAATTGTTTTCAATAGTTCTATTATTATTTATTTGTAACAAGCAATATAAAATAAAAATTTTGTATCTGCCAAGTAACAGGCTTGAGATAATGTGGAAATCTGGAGACAACTGTATAAAGGAAACATATACATGTGGTATTATTAAATGCCAGAAATAACCTTATCGTAAGCAACTGTGTAAATCATAGTGCTTAAAATAAAAAAATCTATTAGAAATAAAACTGAAACTAGAAAATAATATTGTAGCCAAAAGACAAAATAAGACATCAAAATAAAATCTTTGTCTTTATGTGTTTATAAATAAGTTAAATATTGCAAAATTTGAATTAATATTTTAAAGTTAAAAATATGATAACCATTTTTATTTGTAATTGAGGATAAATATCCTTTATATCCTACATATATGCTATTATATAATACATACTATTAAAATATATTAGTAGGGAAGGGTCTCAGTGTTAGATTATAGATTTTAGATACAGAAAAGCATATAATGATATTATAGGAGTTTAAGAAATTGAGGCTACATTGCTAAAAATTGCATTATTAGAATCAATAGTGCATTTTATGGCTGAAACTCAATTATGAACGTGTTTGTAACCATGGTGCTTAAATAAAAAATGATTAAATTTTTTTTAAAAAAAGAAGAAATGTATGCTGAAAAGGAAGCCATTCTAAATCCTCCAAATTTTGCCTTAACAGTGGATCATAATAAAGATTGGTGTCAATGAATTATTAAACATTATAAAAAAAAAAAACACCAACTGTCTGAACACAAGAGACCTCTATTTAAGGGGCCCACACATTGGCACAGCAGGTAGAACCTTTTTCTTGCATTTGGCCAATCGGAGTTCAAGCCCAATCATTCCTTATGGTCCCCCAAGTCTGCCAGGAGTGTTTTCTGAGCACCAGGAGTAACCCATGAGAGCTACCAGGTGTGGCCCAACAATGAAACACACAACAAAAATATTAGCATCTCTATTTAGTTGGACTTGGTGATGTGCACCTGTAGTCTCAGTTAAGGGAAGCCAAGGCAGAAGATCACTTAATTCAGAAGTTCCGGACTGTAGTGTGCAATGCCTATTGGATCTCTGCACTGTCATCAATACGTTATTTTCTTGGAGCACAGGACCACCAGATTGCCTAAGGAGGATTAAAATGGCCAGAATAAAAATGGAGCAGGTAAAATATCACAATTCAATGTGTGTGTGTGTGTGTGTGTGTGTGTGTGTTTTACTTAACAATAGTATTATTTTTGTGGGCTTATAAATCAACACAGTTTATTCCTAAGCAAATTTTGGTTAGGTGTTTCTTATAAGAATGAATTATAATAATGGAAAACATGTGTCTTTATATTTATAAGAACATCTATTACCTTTTCTTATAAAATGTAATTCAAATTACTCAAAATTCCTATTTAACATACATTTCTTTTGAAATCAATATTAAATAAAAATACTCATTTGAGTATCTATAAAGTAGTCTGACATAAAATGATAGTTTTTATACTTCTTACTCCCACAGTCCTTTCAGATTAAAAAATATTAACTTGCATCAAAAAACAACTTATGCTTACTATACTTTTATTACAAATTTATTTTATTTTGATTTTTACTTATGTTTTATTACAAATTCATTTTTCTGAGACTCATTTATGTGTGTAAATGATGACTTTGCCATCTGAAATTGGATCACTAAAAAAACCCTACACTGTACTGAATATGGTATGGAAGTGTCTTCCAGTTCCAAAGTATCGAAGGAAAATAAGCTAGATTATTTTATATTTAAAATCTGAGAATGAAGGCTGGAGAGTCAGGAAACATAGCAAATCGAGGAGGGCCTTTTCCTTCCACACTACCGACCTGGCTTCAATCTCTGGCATCCCATATCATTCTCTGAGTACTGCTAGAAATGACCCCTGAGCACATAGCCAGTAGAAACCATTAAGTTCACAGGCTGTGGTCCCCAAAACAAAACAAAAACAAACAAATAGAGAAGAAGAATGAGGAATGGAGTGATAATGCAGTAAGGAATGTGCTTCCTTTGTATGCAGTCTATCCTTATTTAATTTCCAGCATCCTAGATGGTCCACTGAGCTCTCCAGGAGTAATTCGTGAATGCAGAGCAAGGAGTAACTGCTGAGCACCCCTGAAAACCATGCTTTCCCAGAAAAAAAAATTCACAATGATGCCCCCTATCTTTATTTTAATGCACTGCCCAGTTACATTTTATTGCACATATTTCAGTGACAAGAACCAATATCAGATCATAAGCTTGCCTGAAGTTGTTGATAGGGGTATAGACTCCAATAAACAATTTGTTTTCTGATTGAAAATTAGAGGACTTTTAGGAACTTGTCAGAAACTTTTAAGTTAGTCATAAATACACATTCTATTACCACTTCCCTTTTGTTGTTGGGATGACTGAGAGTCAAACACATTTTGTTTTGATGGTTTTACTCTCAGTTTAGAGCCTGGACAAGGGTCATGGAAAGGATCACTGTGATCACTTATTTGGCTGTTATATTCACTAGATGTTACATGATTTTAATTGTGGTGGTCATGGAGACATTAATCAGAAGCACAAGATATTTCATACACTGTCATTGGACCAGGGGCCACAAATGGAAGAGCCGTTCACAATTACACTTGACATATGTGACAATGAAGGGACTGATTTTGTGATCAGCAAAGCAGATGCTCCAACACTAAGCCATTCTCAATTAGACTTTCTGTTACATTTTTACATAATAAATCATCTGTCAAATCATGGCAAATTTTCTCAACACCATTTATAACCTTATGGAAAGTATAATTAATAAATTTATCTTTATCTGAATATCTTGCATTGTTTACACATAATAAATGTTTTAAACCTTTCTGTAGATATTCTGAATAAAAAAATAAGAGGTGTTGTTTCTAAATTTAACAGAGCTATTGCAGAAGTAAATACTTTTGTAACTCAGTTGGTTTTAAATGAACTACATTACATTTATATTGCAAAAATACTTTCAAGAAACTAAATGATCTGAACAAATATGTGATGCATATATGTATAATACATATTTTATTATATATATAATAGTAGTATCTGGGGAGAAACTTGGAGGGCCACACTTGACTGTACTCATAGCTTACAAATGGATCTGTTTTCAAAATCACTCCTGGAGGTACTAGGAGACCATATGAGATAACAAGAATTACAAGATAAGCTCCTTACTTGCTGTGCTATCTCCATGCATTATGTATTAGTTATTAAGAAAATTAACTGCATAAAATTTACACATGAGAAAAAAGTGTTTGAAAAATATACCAACATTTTATTTTATTTTAACTTAAAGATTTTAATATAATAACCTTAATATGTTTAACTCATACTCTTTTACGTTACTTATACGCTCTATGGAAAATCATATACATAATTTAAGTGAAAGAAAATATATAGCAGAGGTCTCAAACTCGCTTACCGAATAATCGCAATAAAAATCTCATTAGTAAGAAAAAATCGCGTTAAACATTCGCATACCCCAGCAGTTCCATTTGGGGTATGCAAATGTTTAATGCGGTTTTTTGTTTGTTTGTTTGTTTTTTGCAATTTTTTCCTTACTAATGCAATTTATTTATTTATTTATTTATTTATTTATTTATTTTTGGTTTTTGGGCCACACCCGGCATTGCTCAGGGGTCACTCCTGGCTGTCTGCTCAGAAATAGCTCCTGGCAGGCACGGAGGACCATATGGGACACCGGGATTCGAACCAACCACCTTTGGTCCTGGATCGGCTGCTAGCAAGGCAAAGCCGCTGTGCTATCTCTCCGGGCCCACTAATGCAATTTTTTATTGCGAATATTCGGTAAGCAAAATCCCTTATGCGGCCCTGCCTCACCCCGACTTTGCCTCCTGCGGCCCCCAGGTAAATTGAGTTTGAGACCCCTGATATAAAGAAATAAACTTTCATAGCAAAGCATGATAATACTTCATTTTATAGAGGCTTTATTTTGAGAAAAATTTGTTTATTTTTAAATGAACATTCATTTTTTATATTTGATCTCAGATTTTGAATATTCATCTATAGACATTCCTTGAAAACAGCTGTGCAATGAAAGCAATAACCTATGCTTTATAGACATCAGGAAAATAAATTTGATTATAAAAGTAAGTTAGCAATTGTTTATTAATTTTCCATGACATCTAGTACTAACCGTATTGTACAACAATGGTCAGAAACGTAATCATACTTTATAAATCATATATTAAGTGATTATAATTTTCCTATGGAAAGGAACCCAAAAAGAAGTACTGCTCATTTGTTCATGTACTATTAAAAATCTCAGCTATCTCTCAGGGGATTTATTGTGTCCATCTTCCTGAGATTCTTAAGACACTGTGAAGACAATAATTAACTTTATGTTTAAATACAACAATTTTCCTGATATTTTCATTTATGTGACAGTTTTTGCTGAGCTACAAATGACGCATTTTTATTTTGTTTTTTTTTTCCTTATAAAGATGTTCAAATTATAAGAGTTTACAGCTGTTCAATATTTAGTATAACAGAAATGCACCAACAAATACTATAAATATTGAATTAAATCTCAGCATTGTCATTATCGTGTCTTATATGTAGCATGATATTTGTTTTTGTTTAAGCAAATCATTATGCTAATTACCCTTCAGTTTTTAAAAATGACATCAATATAATGTAATTTAACTCTCATATAATAATATTCTACAAGTAACAATATTTAAATACTATTTGTAATATGCTAAAAATATATTCTTATTTTTAAAGTATATTTATTTCATTATACCCAGCAATCCTCACAGAGGTTGTAATATTTACCTGTAAACTATGAAATGCTTTTCAGTTTGCTATTCTAATTACATTTTTCCTACCTACTATTTCATAGCTTTGCCATTAGGGTTTTTAACAATGCAAAAGAATAATATAAATCTTTATTCATTATATAACTTTTTGGTACATGTATATAACATGTTCCTGGAAATAAAGTGTAGATAATGTTTTCATAATATAAAAATACATGGCCCTGATCTCCTGGACTGAACACTTGGTCCAGGAGACTGGGACCCCCACACCAGGCGGGTCTTCATGGCCGGCCCTGGCAACTCAGGCCCTGTGGGGGGGCGGGCGGAGGAGGGAAACCCCTCCCTTTTCAATTTTTCTTTGGGGGGGGGGTTGGGCCACACCCAGTAGTGCTCAGGGTTTACTCCCGGCTATCTGCTCTAAAATAGCTCCTGGCAGGCACGTGGGACCATATGGGACACCGGAATTCGAACCAACCACCTTGGTCCTGGATTGGCTGCTTTCAAGGCAAGCTGTGCTATCTCTCCGGGCCCCCCTTTCAATTTTCAAACTGGAGAGGGAGATCGCAGTTGGACCCAGCAGAGCACACATGCCAGGAAAGCCATCCCTCTTTTCTTCTGGTATGTCAGGGTCGCTGGTCAGACAGCAGGACACAGATCTCCTGGACTGAACACTTGGTCCAGGAGACTGGGACCCTCCACTCCAGGCGGGTCTTCATGGCTGGCCCTGGCAACTTGGGTCCTGGGGGGCGGGTGGAGGAGGGAAACCCCTCCCCTATGTATATTGGACCCCCTGTTTTGTTTGCTAGTAATACTATTTTATATACTTTTTAAGCATTACCCAAAAACGTTCCTGATCCTAGACTGTTCCTAGGAATAGAATCAGGATGCCCAGCACCCAGACGACTCAGAAACAGTCTGCATGCAGGGCAGATAGCTCTGCATTTAATGGTATGCTGAAACTAGAGGATGCTCCACATCAGCCTGACATCGATGAAAGAAATGCACAGAATCCAGAGTCTTTAAATATAAGAGTCTAATACCAACAATAGCTAAAGTATTAAAAAGTTTCACCGGGACCTTGAGAATGACTGGAGTTGGACAGACTGGTATGCCTGGAACCCAGAGTCTGTCTTATGCCAATAAACTTCTGGGGTGAGGCCTTTTTGTAATCAGGTCAAGGATTTTTTTTTTCCATTTTCTCCAGTTTTCTGGACCTATGGAAACATTGGCGATTGCCACTATCACACCTTTACTATATATTTCCTTTAAGGAAAAAAATACAACTTACTGAACTTAAAAACAAATTACTGTAGTAGAATGCCTGTTTCAAATACAGGCAGGGGATGGGAAGGGGGGAGGGGGTAATGTTGCACTGGTGAAGGGGGGTGTTCTGGTTATGACTGTAACCCAAATATGATCATGTTACTTAAATAAAATATATATTTAAAAAATTAACAATAAAAAATAATAATAAAAATACATGGCCTATTTTTAAATATTTATTGATATATTTCTTTATATGTAATTTCAAAAAATAACTATTTTGATATTTAAAATATTTACATATTTATCTAACATAAGTTTGACCAAACTTGATCTTCACTTACACTCAATATTTAATATTAAATGTTATCTTATATTTTTAATTTTTTAAATTTAAACATCATAGTTACACGGTTGTTCACACTACACTTTCGTATTTAACAAATAAAGTTGTTCATGATTGAGTTATAGTCATACAATGTACAAAACCTTCACCCATGGGCATTTCCCTGTAACAAAGTCAACAGTTTTCCTCTCACCCTCCCTGATGGCCTCTTTCCTCAACCACCCTCCCTGTACTTCATTTATTTTTTGTTGCGCACCCAGTTTGCTTCCAGATTCTGGCTATTATAAATAATATATATATATAGTTATATATATTATAAATAATGCAGTGATGAACATAGAAATGCAGATGTCATTTTTGTATTGTATGTTTGTGTTTCTAGTGAATATCTCTAGTAGTGGTATGTCTGAATCATAAAGAAGCTCAATTTCCAGTTTTATAAGGAATCTTTATATTGTTCACCAGCAGTAAATGAGAGTTTCTTTCTCTTCACATCCATGTCAGTACTAGTTGTTGTTCTTTGTGAGGTGTGCTATTCTCTATGGTGTGAGATGACACATCATTGTTGTTTTAATTTGCACCTCCCTGGTGATTAGTGATGTGGGTAATTTTTTCATGTTCCTTTTGGCCATCTGTATTTCTTTCTTTCTTGAGAAAATGTCTCTTCATTTCTTCTCTCCATTTTTTGATGGGGTTAGATATTGTTTGGTTAGTTTAATCATAAGCTTGGATATCTTAGATATTAACTTTTTATCTGATGGGTATTGGGTGACTAGTTTCTCCCATTCCAAGGGTTATCTTCTTATCCTAGTCACTGATTTCTTTGAAGTGCAGAAGCTTTGCAAAGAGGCATACTGCTATCACCTTTAAAAATATGAAGCAGAGGATCAGAAGATGAGGAAAGTATAGCATACAAAACTTGGTTTTGTTTTGAATAGTTTTTTCACAGAAAACATTCAAACTAAAAATCTCATTTCTCCAGTAAAACATATCTATGCAAGAATACTAATTATTTGAGTTAATTATAACTTTTCATTTCATTGTATAAGGTAGTTTTTATATTTGTGAACTAGCTTTTTTCAATACTTTTTGAATACACAAAGAAAACATCATAGTTATATTTTGTATATTTATGTATATATATTGAACTTGATATATATTTAACTTTTGGCTTATATAGCGGTAAATAAAAATTAGCTACAAACTTATAGCTTTATAATTTGTACTAAATGGGGGTTGGAGAGATAGCATGGAGGTAAGGCATTTGCCTTGCATGCAGAAGGTCCGTAGTTTGAATCCCAGAATTCCATATGATCCCCTGAGCCTGCAAGGAGCGATTTCTGAGCATAGAGCCAGGAGTAACCCCTGAGTACTATCGGGTGTGACCCAAAAACCAAAAGCCAAAAGCCAAACAAAACAAAACAAAACAAAACAAAAACCCAACAACAAAACGAACAAAAAAAAAAAAAACCCAATAAATTGTACAAAAAGGAGTGAAGAAATGATGTTTACACCTGAAATTTCAAATAATATTCTAATAAACTTATCTTTCTTTAGATTTGTTTAAAGTTTTGGCACCCAGAATGATGCATTTAAATTGCAATCAACAATAGTTTTCTTCATTAATTTTCTGTTTTAAAGTAAATTAATATTGCACAGTATATGCTTCTAGATTAGATCATTGAAAATTAAGATATATATATATGTATATGTACTAATTTCAAAACTAAAAATTTTTTTCTATGCTGCCCCATACAATAGTCACTTTTGTCTTGATTTACCACATCTACCCCTTTATATGTAAGTAATGACTAATTATTAAATAATGTTTTATTAATTCAGGGAGTGGGCAGGTATAAGACCCACATATAGCTGTGCTCACGGTTTATTCTAGCTCTGTTATTAGGAGTCACTTCTGGTAATATTTGGGCAACTATTCATAATGACTTTGATCAAACCAGGTCATTTGCACAACGCAGGCATTTTCCCCTCGTACCATCAATCAACCTAATAAATCATTTTTTCTTCACTAACATCTCTCTTTATTTGGAATGGAGTTTAACTAGTATCTATAAATCAAATTTTATGTTGGTGTTTATAATAAAATGTATAAATTATTCATAAATGGGAGTAAACATGAATTTTCACTATTTAATAACAAATTTATTGATATAATTTACTTATCCATATTATTTGGTTTTATTTATGTATTCAAAAGTTCCTAATTTAGAACACTCTATTGTCTCCAAAGCAATCAATACCCATTAGTAGTCCATAATTTCCAGATCTAATTGCTAAATTTTAAACATAAACTTTTTATTTTTAAATACTTATATTTTTAATAAATTAGTTTCGTAAATTTAGGAAAAGTTTTATAGTTGAATAACTTATGTCTATTTTAAAATATCTATTATTTAGAATTTTTTCAATTTTATCTATATTGTAATAAATAGTTTCCACTTTATATTTCATTCATTTGATGGAGGGATACATATATTTAATTATGTAGAAACACCATATGAGGCTGGAGCTATAGTGCAGTAGGTAGGGTTTTTGCCTTACCAGCTTTAGTCCTGGATTTTATCCCCAATAACCCAATGCTTTGGTTCTCCAAGCACCCTAGCAGTGATTTCTGAGCACCTTCCATGTGGTCCCAAAACAAAACTACAAAGACAATCAAAAGATAAACACCATATTCTTTCAGCTATACATTAAGAAAGGTGTAGTGAGGGATTTTTTATTTTTTATTTTTTATGTGATGTCATTTAATTATTTTATTTATTTAAAGAAACTTTACTTACAAAGTTATTGACAGTTGAGATTTAGTCATATGATACCACAATACCAATCCACCACCAATATCAAATCCCTTCACTACTGTTTCTGTATTCTGTAATCACCATCCCAACCAACTTTCTCCATTTTCCACCTATCTACCTTGCAGGCACAGAATAATGTCTGTTGCATTAGACCCTTACGATGGACTTGGATGGTGGATGGAGGCCTTTGTTCTTAGGCCCTGGCCACGTGGCTTCATTCCCCATTAACTGGTGGGTATGGGTTCAGGAAAGCAACGGGTATTGAACTCACTCACAAGCAGGCTTCATGAGAGATAACATCTTTATTGCCCTGGTCAACAGATGTGGCTGCTAACCATTTACCATGCCATTCTTAGCTTGCCCTGCGTTTTAACTCCTTTGAGCCATCTTCTCTCTGACTTCCATGCTGACAAAGACCAAAAGGATCTAATCCCCTGGGTCAAAGCCCTTATCTAACCTTCCCAAGACCCCTCCCAGGAAATGGGCGGGGTCTTGCAGGTAAAGGTACAGGTCATATCTGCCAGAGACTCCTCCCATAAATGGGAGGGACTTGCAGGTAGTTACCTGTAAACCGGGGTGGAGTTACAAATGTCTTTATTAGCATTTATATTTTATTCTGTACACTTAGTTGAATTACAGGTAAGAGTTAGAATGTTCATCATTGTAGTTCCACTTTTAAAACTGTCAAATTATTTTCTAAAGTTGTATGAATGACAATTCCATCAACACTGCACACAATTTCTAGCTCATTCATGTTCTTGCATGCATATGTTATTTTGACTTTTGATTTTAACTATCTAAAGTCTAGGATATCTTATACTTTTATTTGCATTTCTCTAACAATTAACTAAGAATATCATTTTTCATTTGATTTTTATATCAAACTGTATCTTTAGATAAATAACTATAAAGAATTTATCATTTTTATTACTGAAATTATATACTTGATATATTTTTGAAATAAAGACTTTATCAGACATATTATTTAGAATTATTTTCTTCTATTCTATGAATTTTTCTATTTATTTAATAAATTTTATTGGAGCCAGAACTGTGACACAAGCAGTAGGGTGTCTGTCTTGCACATGTTAACCTAGGATGAACCACGATTCAATCCCCTGGTGTCCCATATGGTCTCCAGTGTCAGGAACGATTTCTGAGCACGTAGCCAGGAGTAACCCCTGAGCGTCATTGGGTGTGGCCCAAAAATGAAAGGAAAAAATATCATTTTGTGCATAAATGTTTAAATTTAGTAAAATGTAAATTTAGTTTGTTTACATAATCAGATTTCAAGTCTTACTAATACTTGTTTCTACAGATTTATTTTGTATTTGTCTCACATTTATTCTCTCACACATTTGTTGTTTTTTTTTTTATATTTTGCTGGGACACACGGGATTGAATCAAGGTCCGTCCTGGGCAGCTACGTGCGAGGCAAATGCCCTACTGCTGTGCTATTGCTCCGGCCCCTCTTCACACATATTTTTTATTAAATAAATCCTGGGCTAGGGATCTACATATTTTTATTATAGTTTTCTTTTATTTTCAATGTAAACTCAATGACCCTAACATCATTTATAGAAAAAATTTATTTCCTCAATAGATTATTTAGGCATTCTCTAACAAATCAATTGACCATAAATGAAAGATATATTTATTGACTTTCAATTCTAATTTTTAATCATTTTATTTTCTGTATTTCTGTCATTGTTATACTGTCTGGATTATTGTCACTTTACAATAGAATTTAATATAGAATGAAGTGACTTTCCCAATTTTATATGATTCAGGTATTTTGACTAATATGGCACAATAAAAATTTAGAATTTTACATTTTAGAAATACTTTAATTTATGGAAAAGCAACTGTATGTAGATGAAAATTTTATTAAATCTAATATACTTGTAAATTAGTGCTGATATATTCCTATTTAGATCATGGACTATTTTTTATTTATTTTATTGTGATTTAAGTTCCACAACAATAAATTTGTAGTTGTGGTACCTATTAAACTTATACATAATCTTAAGTATTTCTTTTTTTATGTGATAATAAAGAATATTTTATTTCTTTTGTTTAATATTTTTATTATTTTATTATAAAAACTTCATTCTATGTATACACATGTTCACACATATATATAAATATATTTGAGTTTCCCATAAATTTTTCCATCTGCAAATCATATCATATTCAACATTAAAATTTTACCTTTATATTCACACAACTTTCATTTCTAGGGCTGTAACTAGCTTGAAATATTTTAGTAAATTTCAAATTTGAGGATCTGCTACATTATTAGCCAGAATAAGCTTCTGCATTATTAGGAAGAAACCATGCATCAATCTTTTATTATTAAGTAATTTTTTTCTTTTCTCTTTCAGTTTTTAGGTCACCTCTGGCGATGTTTAGTGGTGAGTCATATGTGAGGCAAGCTTCTTATTTGCTGTAATTTCTTTCCAGACCCTTATCATTAAGTAATGCTTTGCATGACTTTCATATTAGGAAATATTGGCTTCACAAAATGTGTTGAGTACTGTTCTTTCCTCATCTAATTTTGGAAATATTTGTGAAAGAAGGATGTTAATTCCACTAAGGAAGTCTGGCATAATTCACCAGTGATACCATCTGTGCCTGGGCTTTTCTGTATGGTCTAAAAGTGTTTGATTTTTAAAAATCAATATTTGACACTTTCAATAAGCCTATTTCTTCCGTTAGTTTCATTGGCTTATGCATTTTTAGAATTTGTTATTTTAGGCCTTGCTAATAAGTACACTAAAATATATGAAATTTTTATTTCTATACAGTTAGGAATGATGATTATTTTGGCAATTTAGATACAGCTTTATATATTTAGTTTTTTTCTAACAATCAATTTTTGGTTTTGATTATATATTTCTTAATTTTTTATTAATTTTTTAGTTGATTTTTTCTTCCCTAATACTTATTGCTTTTCTCTTGCTTGCCTTGATATTTGTTTATATTTGGAACTGTAGCCTAATTTTTTCTTTACCATCTGCAGTTATTTTCATTTCCATTATTCTAATTTTATTTATTTATTTGTTTATTTATTTATTTATTTAGTTAGTTTTTGGGTCACACCTGGCAGTGCTCAGGGGTTACTCCTGGCTCCATGCTCAGAAATCACTCCTGGCAGGCACGAGGGACCATATGGGATGCCAGGATTTGAACTAATGACCTTCTGCATGAGAGGCAAACGCCTTACCTCCATGCTATCTCTCCGGCCCCCATTATCCTAATTTTTAATTTTACTAAATATATTTTAATAACACTTATTATTGCTTATTTATTATTACTAACAGAGACTTCACTTATAATGGAATTATTCTCTGATGTTAAATTACTAATAGCTTTAAGATTCAAATCTCACTATCTCTGTGAATAAAAAAATTTTCTTAATGTTAATTTATATTATTTTTCTTCTATAATTCCATAGAATAATTACTGATAGTTATAATAATTATACTGTTAATAAAATTTATGTTATACATCTTTCCAAATAATGTGAACATTTATAGAGAAAAGATGATTCTATGATAGATAGAAATTTGTAGAATAAAAATTATAATCAATTATAAGTGAGTGAAGACAAATTAATCAAGTTAAGTACTTTAGGGAATGATAGGTACTCCAGGTAAAGAGATGACTATTACTGATTAAAAATATGTACAGTATTTTAGTACTTTTCCAACTGCAAAAAAGCATATAGACAATACTTTTGAGTTTAAGTAGTCCTTTGTACCTCTATTTTATTTTCTATCAAAAGATTACTTCATTGATTCTAAATAAAATTTTATTTAAAAATCACCTTGATCACTTTACTGATAAAATAGGAACATACACATTTGAGATGACAACTAAAATTTAAATGCCAATAACTTAAATTACCCTGCACCTCTGAAAAAGATCATCACCTTAAAATATTTATTAATGTATAGTTAGATTCTTCTCAAAATTTCTATTTTTATGTAACTTCATTTTTAGGAACTCTAAGATAAATGTCAAATTCAATATTTTTTCAATAAATTGGAGGGCCCTGCCAAGCAGAGGGCTCAATGACCACTATTTGAAATATTTCAATAAGCAGACCAGACAATTCAATGCAAAGGCAGAGACTTTGGTGTTGAAGCCTTCCAGGGCTATTTCATGGTGTGTGAGAAGATCTGGATGGGCTTTGGCAAAGAACATAAAGTGCCAGTAATCAAATCTGATTGGTTGTGCTATCTCCTCTGTCCTCTAATATTTCGTTTAATGAAAACAAAATAGCATATGAATAATTGAAAAGAAAGTTGATATGACTGCTTCCCTGAATTCAATCTTTTAAACTCTCCAAAACATACTAGGATTCTGCAATTTCATTCTTCCTGAACAGAAATTTTAATTACATTCTAAAATAAGAGTTTCTCTTAAAGAGAACACAAAAATTATTTTTGAATATAAAAGCAATATTTTATATAAAGTTTTCAAAAGCAAATGTATGTTATGAATATCAGAAACTTATGTACTAAAATATGCATTTGAAAGACTTAGAGATTATATATTTTAAGCTAATAATAACACAGATGAGGAAACAGAAGCCCAAAGGTATCAGATCATTTTTCTGATCACTAGCTACTACAAAACTTTGCAATAAAGAATAAAAATCACACAAAATATAGTCGTATTTGAAAAGGCCTGAATGCACAGCCTAACTGCAAGAATTTGAAGCAGTATCTATTAAAGGCCTTTTATATGACATTAGGCAACTTCTAACATGTCATTTCATAAGTTTCATATCTGTAAAATAGAAATGACAGTAGTCACAGTTTCCTAAGTAAATTGATTATCTGTGATTAAATACAAAGATCACTTCCTACTACATATTAATTCCTCAATAGTGATAAATTTTAGGGCACTCTATTCTAGGATTCTTTTTTCTCTCAAATAACATTAATTAACATGATTTTATGAAAACTATCAAGGACAAGTAAAAAATGGCAGAGAAATTGAATAACATAAACCATCATTTTTGCATCCAGATACACTGTTTTACAAATAATAGAGAATATTGTTAGACTGTGTTAGAAATACTTTAGGGGCCAGAACTGTGAGGCAAGTGGTTAGGGTCTGCCTTTCCGAGATAGGCTAGGACAGACCGCTGTTAGATTTCCCAGAGTCCCTTATGGACCTCCTAAGCCAGGAGCAATTTCTGAGCACATAGCCAGGAGTAACACTTGAGCATCACCGGGTGTGGCCCCAAAACAAAACAAAAACTTTTTAACTCTGTTATAAAATTGTGCAATCTATTGATGTATTTATTGATCAAATTTTAAATTTTATTGGTTAACAGAAACACATATTCCCTTAAGTATCATCTATGAATGACTTTGGTTTACCATGGCAGAGATAAATAGTACTTAGAAAACAATCTGAGTTGTATATTCTGGATTATTTATAATGATATCAATTTTCTATTCAAATGACATGAAAATGATTCAAGTTATTTTTCTCTAAATATAACTGTTAATTTAATTTCCTTCTATTTGATTACTAGATTTTCATAAACAATAATAAATTTTTATTTTAATAAATAAAATAACTATTTTATTATGAATCACAATAGTAATTTTATGTTTAATCAAGAGCTCTGTTAATTTAATTAACTATAATCTTTAACCTAATAAAATTAAATTTCTATCAAAAATTCATTGCATATATTATATAAATCTATAACTCACTTTACTGAGAAGTAAATTTTGTCTTTCTCTCCAAAACTTTATTTTCCTGTCATCATAGTGGTAATTCTTTTTTAAAACTAATTTTGTGACAAAAATTTCATCATTTTTCAGTAGGAATGGGTTATTCTTGGTTGTTTTTAAAAATTCAAATATATTTCCACACATCTACTATAATAACAATGAACTGAGCAAACTAAATCATTTTCAGTTTCTATTGGAAATACCTTTTTTGATATTTAAACCCTAATGTTCATTTTTTACTATAACCTCCATTAATAACATTTCAGAAAATTGTATGGTTTCCCATTTTCTTATAGTTGAGTAGTATTCTATTGTACATATACCACAATTTAACAGTCATTTATTCTTTTTTTATTAATATCTTTTTTTTGGGGGGGGGTTTTGTTTTGGAGTCACACTCAGCAGTGCTTAGGGGTTACTCCTGGCTCTATGCTCAGAAATCGCTCCTGGCAGGCTCGGAGGACCATATGGGATGCCGGGATTCAAACCACCGTCCTGCCTCGAAGGCAAACCCTTACCGCTGTGCTTTCTCTCCGGCCCCTTTTTATTAATATCTTTATTTAAACACCTTGATTACAAATATGATTGTAGTTGAGTTTCAGTCATGCAAGAACACCCCCCCCCCTCTGGTGCAACATTTCTATGACCAATGTTGCAAATCTCCCTCCTCCCCACCCTAGCCTCACCTGTAGTCTAGACAGGCTTTCCACTTCCCTCATTCATTCACATTGTTATGATAGTTCTCAGTGTAGTTATTTCTCTAACTGCATTCAACACTCTTTGCTAATGTTCATTTTTAAACTGATTAAGAGAGTAAAGTAATTTTAACATCAATATTACATCATTTTACTTTCTTGTACACAATCTATTTGAAAACATAAAAGGACTACACTATATTTTAAGTGATTTTCTATTCCATGAAGCTGCAAAGCTGGTTTAATGTTTAAAAAATAATAAATAAAAGGTGCTATATAGTATAATTAAGAGAAAAGACAATATGATAATATTAATATAGTCATAGAAACAAAACTATTAATAGCTTTGATAATAAAATTGATTCATTTATGGGAGGAGGACCACATCTGGTGGCATTCAGAGGTTATTTCTGGCTCTGAGCTCACAAAAATATATGGGATTCGGGAATAGAAATTGGGTTGCTTTGCTTCTGGGGTCAGCCGTGTGCAAGGCGAATACCCTACCACTGTGCTATCCTTCCTGCCCAACATTCATTGTTTATAAAACCTCTTTCAAACTAGTATACAACATCAAACATCTCCAATACTAAGAAGAGAAATATTTGAGGAACATATTACATGATTTCTTATAATAAAATGAGTATTTTTCTATGTGTAAAAGACAAGAAATATTTTGCTCATCATTTATATTCATCGTTGTATTATATAGCTTTCTCTGTAAATAATGAAGTTTAAAAATAACAGGATTTGAGGAAAGAAAAAAGTTCTTGTTATTAGATAATATAATATTCCTCAAAAATATCTTAATATACTCCGCCCATTTTCGGCATATTTGATTTTTTCCCTCAGTTTATTACTTTTCTTTTCTTCAAACAAAACCATATAACTTGAACTATTTAGTCCCGCCTCCCAATTAGAGCGGGAAATAAGGAAGGTACCAAGACCAAACAGGTGTAAGACCACTAAGTAGTAAGCTAGACACAGAGGGGACCACTTACTCTGGCAGCCCCGGGGGGTGAGGGAGGAGGATATGGGAGGTAGGACAGGAGCGAAGGTGGAGGGAGGACGATTCAGTGATGGGAATTCCCCAGTTTTTATTTTAATATGTACCTAAAATATTATTGTCAATGATATGTAGGCCACTATGATTAAAATAAAAATTATATTAAAAAATAAAAAATAAAAAACAAAAATATCTTTATTTTAGCACCATGATCACAAGCATGATTGTAGTTGGATTTTAATCATAAACAGAACACCCCCCTTCACTAGTGCAACATTCCCACCACCAATGCCCCGCTCAATTGATATTTCTTAATTATGAACTAAAAAATTAAAATAATTGATCTTTAAAGTGAATATTGTTCAAATATTATAGTTCTAATATTAGACTCTCAGGAATTTGAACATAAGCCTACATTACATAATGAATACAATTATGTAATAATATAAATGACATTGAGTTAAAAGTGTATTTATTAGACAAGTAAAGATTGGGCTTTAAGAAACTTGTTCATAAAGATAAAAATAAAAAAACTTGTTCAGGAACATTTTTATAATAAGATTTTAAACAGGAGCAGCATTTTTTTCTATCTCAGTTTATTATCATGTAGATTATAATTAAAACAAAACAAAAATGTTTTGAAGTAAAAATTTTTGGAGAAAAAATCACATATAAAAATATTCCAAGATTTTATACTTCATTTTTCAAATCTCTATTTTAGAATGTCCTATTATGTGATTAACAGTTTTTATGAATATTTTTATACATTCACCTTTTATTGTGGATTGATATGGCACATAACTGACAGTACTCAGGACATACTCATGGTTTTGTTATCAGTGATCACTCTGGGAGGTGCTCAAGTTTTCATTTAAGCTGCTGGGAATCAAATCAGGGTCAGTTACATGCAAAGCAAGTAATTTAAATTTTGTTCTATACTCCAACGCTCTTCTTTATATTAACTTTTTAAATGAACTTTATATCTTTTCTTAATTATATAGTTTGAATAAAAATTGAAAATTACTTTAATGAGTGCATGATACCAAACTATAAAAATAGGCTCTTGTCAAAGGAGATATTAGTAAAACTGCTTACCAGGTATTTTACAAACAAAGAAACAAACAAAGACAGTTTCCACAATATTATGTTTTTTGTTTATAACTTGCCAAATAGGTAATGAAACCAGATCTTTTCTTAATCATAGACTATCAGAATAAACAACTTTGGTACTTAAGTGGCCATTGAATAATCTTGCCTCTTTCATTCCTGTCACAACAATCTTGTCACCATCACTGTGAGATTGAATAGATGACTGTGATTGTGATGTGTCAGCAATAAAGGCCTGAAGCTGCTAACAGCTAGTATTTCCTGGAATTACCTGTAAGTTGAGAAAATTACCAGTTCCTCCTCACAGAAGACTTTGAAAGCCTTTCTCTTCATGCTATCTTTGCAGCTCTGAGAAGTTCAAAATATTAAATTGCACAGAGCAGTTTTAGGCCAATTAGGATTTTAGAGTTCAGATTGCTATCCTTAAAATAAGAAAAATAAGCTAACTAAATATTTAGAGAAAATGAAATCTACAGAGATCCCTGTATCTAATAAAGGAGGGGAAGAGAAAAGAATAATTGCATTATGACACAAGACTCAAATTATTCCATTTAGGATTGATGGATATTTTCAACATATTGGAGACCTTTCCTCTTGCAGATGATCACTGTGATATACAAAACAAAATTTTACAGAAAATATCTCAAAAATTAAACCAAAAGGGGCTGGTGAGGTGGCGCTAGAGGTAAGGTGTCTGCCTTGCAAGCGCTAGTCAAGGAAGGACCATGGTTTGATCCCCCGGTGTCCCATATGGTCCCCCCAAGCCAGGGGTAATTTCTGAGCACTTAGCCAGGAGTAGCTCCTGAGCATCAAACAGATGTGGCCAAAACAAAACAAAACAAAACAAAAAAAATTAAACCAAACAAAAAGACACAAATAAAACTTCTATAGATATTACTTGATCTCTAAACAAACTAGAAAGGATCGATATTATTTATGTTTCTGAAGGCCATTTGGAGTTCCCAATAGATAAATATATCATTTTAAACTATTTTCTCAAATCAGCCTCAGTTTTATCACTTGAATTTAGAATATTAGATATTCTAAACAACATTATTTTAGGTGTAGTTAGTTCATTGATTTACACACAGTGGTGCTCAGGCTTAGCCCAGGCAGATTCCAGGGACTATGTGGGATGCCTGGAATTGAACATATGGTCAACACAGCCTTACCCCCTGTATTATTGCTTCAGACCCATTGGGGGTGTGTGTCACACTTGGCAGTGCTCAGGCATTACTCCTGGCTCTAACTCAGAAATTACTCTTGGTGGTTCACAGGAGCCTATGTGTTATGCAAAGGATCAAAGCCATGTTGGCCACATTAAAAGAAAGCACCCTACCCACTGTACTATCACTCAAGACCACAGAGTAAACTACTTATTATAATTCATTTTTATTTTAAATTCATTTATAATTTTTTGAGAAATCAAGAAGAAGCAAAATTGTTTCTTAAAAATACTGCAATCTGGATATTTTAGTTAAAAGATTTTAAAGTCTTGTAAAATTGAGCAATTTCTTACAAGTATACCTTTAAACTTGATCATTGAATAACAGCCTGGATGGGAATGGATGGTGATGGGATGGATGGAGGGGCCTTTTTCTGCCGGTCCAGGCCACCAGTCTCCAACCCCTCCAGCCGGCAGATTTTAACATGGCGAGGAAATTATCCTCAGACAGGTTTCAGGGAACATCAGCTTTATTCAAGGCCCTAGCCAATACATGTGGCTCCTAAGCTTAAACCTTTTACGCTGGGTCCATAGCCAGTCTTTACATCTCAACCTCTTTCAGCCATCTCCTCTTTTGCTCCTTCTTCCTTGCTGAATCTCTCTCCATCTCCAAATCAATCCTCCAAATCTCCTCCCTGCCCCTGAGGCAAACCTATTGATACTTCCCAAAAACTCTTCCCAGAAATGGGCAGGTCATACTAGCAGGTAAGGTTACACAGAAAGAATGGGGGATGGGCTAACACTTGATAAGTAAAAATAAATAATTATACAGTTTAATAAATTTGGACAACTTTATTATAATAATTGTATAATCAATGTCAGCTAAATTGTTTTTGTCTTCCCAACTTAGTTTCCAAAGTAAATAAATCCACAAAATTTTGATTTTAAAACATTACAACTTATAGCTTATCACAAAGTATATGAAAGAAGCATATATTTCATGAAATATAATTTTATCAGATCAAAGACAATCAAATATTTTGAACTATGTAGTTGGTATGATAATAATTCACTCTTATTCAAAAAGAAGAAAGAAACAAGTAGTAAGGACAATTCTGAGATACCGTATTTTCTGGTGTATAAGATGACTGGTCATATAAGATGACCCCCTAATTCTGCAGTTAAAACATAGGTTTAGGCCTATATTCTCTATATCAGACAGAACGTTCCTGTGCTGCAACTGTATGTACCACAGTGAGCCAATCACAACAAGCAAAGGTTCAATGGTTATACTGTAATAGACTTCCTCTCTCACTCTGGCCAATCTGAGCAGGCTTTTTACAGTGTAGATTCGGGTCCAGAACATTGTCTAATTTGCATACATAAAAAGCCTGCTTGGATTGGCTGAGTTAGAGAGGCAATTCGAGCAGCCTTGCAGTGATTGGTTCCTTATCATAGGCACCTTTTCTGGCAATTCCCTGGTGGTGTCAGTTAATCTCCCGCACTACATGAACCAAGCAACACCCCATCCTTGGACCCTAGCACTGAACCATCAACACAGTTAGCTGGGTTTTGCCAGAAGTGGTCCCCATATCTTCTGAGTACTGTTTGGGAGCCCCCAAGAAAGAGATTTGGAAACTCTGCTGCCTGATTTTTTTTGTTTCGTTTAGTGGCATATTGAAACATTTTTCCGGATATACTCGGCATATAAGAAGACCCCCAATTTTTGGTTGACTTGTTTTTGTTTCAAAAGTCGTCTTATACGCCAGAAAATACAGTAATATTAATAATTTTTTCTTACTATAGGCACATGCAAAATATCCCATTTTTTTCTGTTTAAATACTTTGTGTTTGTTTTTTTGTTTTGGGGCTCCACCCAGCAGCGCTTAGGGGTTACTACTGGCATTGTACTCAGAAATAGCTCCTGGCAGGCTCAGGAGAACATATGAAATGCCAGGGATGGAATGGGGTCAGTCCCCGGTAGACCACATGCAAGGCAAAAATTCGTCTGCTGTGCTATTGCTCCAGCCCCTGTTTAAATATCTGGAATATGATTTCATGTATATATTGCCTACTGAATAGTATAAGCAATGAGCTTTTTGAACTCAGTGGAATTCTATGCAATCATTGAAAAAGATAAATTGTGCTTTGGGGGACAAAATGAATAGAAATAATGGTTATTATGTTATGTATAATATATTAAAACTAGAGCACCTGCTTTATGGTGTTTTACATATGTGGACTAAAAGTAATTAAAGCAAACTGACAAAAAAAGCAATTTAAATTTTAGTTTCAGTAAATATTATGATATTTAATTTTTGGAAAGTGATGACTATTGATATGATTAGGAATTGATTCCTGTTTTTTTATGGGATAATAATGGTTCTTTTGTGTTGTGTATGTTGAGTCAGTTTCACATAGTGCTTTTTGAGTCTACACCCCCAAAACTTTTTACACACTAAAACTATGATAGATATTTTAAGATAAAAAAATAGCCCTTGTTTTGTTAGTAAAAAATTACTTTTAGAGAAATGAATGCACCATAGACATATAAAAAAGTACTTTTAATTTTTCCAAAATAAGAAAGTAATTCCTGTATGGTAGGCTACTTGTTTTTTCTTTGACAGGACAGAAAGAGAAAATATACATCTGAAATAGATAGTTAAGTAAACTGACAGAATACAGGTCATTTTTTTCAGACAAATATATGTAGAGTCTGAAATTTAATTGAGATAATGATCATGCATAATGAGTGCTTTGGGTCTGGCCACCTGTTTTAGGTATTGCAAAAGTCGAAGTATTTTTATTTGAAAGTCATATTATGTGACCTGAAATATAATTCAAAGGATAAGAAATTTGCCTTGCATAGGACCAATCCTAATTATATCTAAGTCACTATATTTGATTCCCTAAGCAGCAGCAGGAGTTTACTCCTGAGGACAGTGCCAAGAGTAATGAGGACTATTTGATATGGCCCAAACAAATAAAACAAAAGAGAGAAAAGATAAATTATTCCATTAAGTCTCTGAAGTGGACAGAGAGATCTATGTCAAATTGTATTTTCTTTTCTCATTTCTTAATATATAACATGCATAAGAAATCTCACATAAAAACAAGACATGCACATTCATGTTTATGGTTATGTATGAAGATGTAAGTTTTGCACCAATTATTACATACCATAAAGTACAAGTATTGTTGGCAATATATAAACTTGTATGTCACATATACCTAATTATATATTTGTTAATAATGATTATAATATTTCACTTGTCAATAATGATATCACATATGAAAATTTATATAATACATTTATCTGAACCATAATATATTGTCTAATAAATTTTAAAAGAGCTAATATAGGGGTTGGAGAGATAGCACAGTGGCAGGGCGTTTGCTTTGCTTGCAGCTATGCACGCAGCCAATTCAGGACAGATGACAGTTTGAATATCGGCATCTCATATGGTCCCCCATGACTGCCAAGAGCAATTTCTGAGCCAGGAGTAACCCCTGTACACCACTGGATGTGACCCCCCATAAAAACAAACAAACTAAAAGATCTAATATAAGCTTGTGTGCTTTGAGTACAATTAAGATGAATACTTATAATAGTGTGTAAAAAATTAACCATGATATATTATCATTACCTAAGTCATATAAACTTGACAAATATTATAAGAATTGTTTTTAATATTTTTATTTAAGCACCATGATTATAAACATGTTTATAATTGGTTTCAATATAAAAGTACACTCCCTTTACTAGTGTAACCTTCTTGCAATAATACCCCTCATTTTCCTCCTCCCACAACTCTTGCCTGATTTTAAGACAGGCATTCTATTTCTCTCACTCACTACCAGTGTCATGATATTTTTGGTGTAGTAATTTCTCTAACTTCACTATTCAATCTTTGTGGTAAGCTTCTTATCATGGGCTGGTCCTGCCAGACCTCATCTCTATTATCTCTGTGTATTATTACTATACTATCTTTTATTTTTCTTAAATCCACAAATAAGTGAAACTATTCTGTGTCTATCTCTCTCCCTCTGAATTATTTATTTTAGCATAAATAGTTTCCTTTTTCATTCATGTATAGGAAAATTACATGGCTTCAATTTTTGAAAGTTGCATAGTATTCCATTGTGTAGATATACCACTATTTCTTTAGCTAATCATGTATTGTTGGACATCTGGGTTGTTTCTAGTTTCTAGCTATTGTAAATATTGCTGCAAAAATATAGCCGTACAGAATGCATTATTGTATTGTGTTTTTGTGTTCCTAGAGTATATTCTTAGAAGTGGTATTGCTGGATCATATAGGAGCTCAATGTACAGTTATTAAGGAATATCCATATTGTTTTCTAGAAAGGCTAGACTACACAGCATTCCTACGAGCAGTGAATGAGAGTTTCTTTCCCCTCAGATTCCCACCAGCACTAATTGTTCTTGTTTTTTCTTTATTTCTTTTCTCTTTCTCTTTCTTTCTTTCTTCTTTCTTCTTTTTCTTTCTTTCTTCTTTCTTTCTTTCTTTTTCTTTCTTTCTCTTTCTTTCTTTCTTTCTTTCTTCTTTCTTTTTCTTTCTTTCTTTCTTTCTTTCTTTCTTTCTTCTTTCTTTTCTTTCTTTCTTTCTTTCTCTTTCTTTCTTTCTTTTCTTTCTTTCTTCTTTCTTTCTTTCTTCTTTCTTTCTTTTTCTTTTCTTTCTCTCTCTTTCTTTCTCTCTTTCTTTCTTTCTTTCTTTCTCTCTTTCTTCTTCTTTCTTTCTTCTTTCTTCTTTCTTTCTCTTCTTTCTTTCTTTCTTTCTTTTTTTCTTTCTTTTCTTTCTTTCTTCTTTCTTTCTTTCTTTCTTTCTTTCTTTTCTTTCTTTCTTTCTTTCTTTCTTTCTTCCTTCCTTCCTTCCTTCCTTCCTTCCTTCCTTCCTTCCTTCCTTCCTTCCTTCCTTCCTTACTTCCTTCCTTCTTTCTTTCTTTCTTTCTCTTACTTTCTTTCTTCTTTCTTTCTTTTCTTCTCTTTCTTCTCTTTCTTTCTTTCTTTCTTTCTTTCTTTCTTTTCTTTCTTTCTTTCTTTCTTTCTTTCTTTCTTGAATATTTTTTATGTGCCTTTTAGCAAACCTTATTAGTTTTTTTAAAGAAATGTGTGTTCATTTCTTCTTGCTATTTTTTGATGGGGTTAGAGTATTTTTCTTGGTAAATTCTGGCAGTATCTTGTGTATCTTAGATATTAATCTCATATTTTCTAATGGTTATTGAGTGAATAGTTTCTCCTATTCTTTGGGTGGGCTTGTGTTTTAGTCACTATTAGCTCTGAGATGCAGAAGCTTCACAGTATAATGTAGTCCCATTTGTTTACCTCTGCTTCCACTTTTTGAACAGTAATGTTTCCTCTTTGAAGATGCCTTTTGTTTTAATGTCATGGAGTCTTTTACCTACGTGTTCTTCTATATACCTCTTAGTCTGATAACAAGGTCTTTATCCATTGGATTTGACTTTTGTGCATGGTGTTAGGTAGTGGTGTGAGTTAGCTTTTTGCATTTGACTGACCAGTTGTCCCAACATAATCTTTTTTTATAATATTTTATTTTTAATTATGAGAACAAAGATGCAAAGAAAGAGGACAAGGTAAAGTTACAGTGGAAGTACAATCAACCATAAACAGAATTCTCAGAAATTCCAGTTCTGATATCTGAACTTTGAACTTTCAGCCAAAGAACATTAAGAAAAGTAAAACAGAACCCATGTAAAATTACTTTGTCCCGCAAGTCCCCAGATTGTAATACATAATATTTCTTAGCAGCACACAAAGTAATCTAAAGCCATAAAACTTATGTAATTCCTTAAACATTGAATGCAAAGTACTGTTTTACATTTCCATGCACATGCATATTAGTTTAAGTTAACTTCAAAAGTTTAAGTGGGTTGATTTTCTTAAGGATTAGAGTCAAAGGAGCATAGTAAAAACGGTGTTAGAGTGGCAATTATTGTTTGCATAGGCCCCCAAAACATGAGGGACATGGAAAGGAAAAGCCTTGGCCTAAATACAAGGAGACCCTACCCCTGAAGTTTCCTGGCATAAAACCAACTCTAGGCTCCTGGCAGACTATTTGTTCAATCCAAGTCATTGTCTATAGTGCCATTACACTTTTATTTTCACTCAGTCTCTGTTGTTGGTATCATGTTTCTGTATTAAATATCCTGGAATCTGCATATCTTATATTGCAGTCAGGATGGTGCAGAGTATCCTTTCATGTCAACTCACAATTAAAGGGAAATGCAGAGAGCCCTATTGTTAGCAGGTCATTGTTGTCAAGTCTTCTTAGTGTTAAGGGAAGTCTCTCTTGAGCAAGTCAATGTCAGAGCAGTGTAGGGTCTTCTATGTAGAGGATTGCTTCTAGGTGTTGTTATAAAAATCCTTGGATGTTTCGTAGATAGCTTCTCTGGTTCAGGGGTGAATGGAGGATGCCCATTCTTCTGAGGCCTGTGCCTGGTCATTATATCAATGTTCAGGGTATAAGGTCCCATTGCACTACAAGATTTGTGTGTTCCAATCTCCATTAGATAAGAACTTATTTGTATGTATAGTATTTTCCCATTTTAATGTGCCTATGCGAACAAGGAACAATGCCACGTGGCATTATTGGCACATATGGGGCTGTAAGAACAAGTCAAACAATCCCCATGACATGGTTCAATCATAAGCATTAAACTGAGGGACTCTTTCACCAAAATTCCTTATTGAACAGCTCACAAAGAGAAGAAAAGATATAAAGTGGGTAGAATCATCACTGTAAAAGAATATTTAGAAAGAGTTATAGCTGTCAAAGAAAATACACATAAAATATTAAAAAGACATATGTGTCCATTTTATGTCTTTTGAAATAGTTGGGGGTTGTTAAATCCAATGCACGACTTCGGTCTCTGATTAAGATTGTATAGTACTGAAGTTAAAAAGGGTAAATGTGGGGTACTGATGGTTGGGGTGAGAGAGTTAAGGAGTAATAATGAGCTTTGTAGGGTGTGCGAAAGGGCAGAATCTGTTGGGCAGGAGGTCAGTCTTGGTGCCTAACAAGTTAAAGAACTGAGGTAAAGAGGTTAATTAAGGGGACAATAACGAATCCGGATTGGGAGATGAGGGAGTAGAAGGGGCTCTGGTGTGGGGGAGGGGCCATATATCACAGGGACTATATACATTGCATAGATGAAGTGTTTATAGATTAGGTTTGGCAGTCAGAGTGGACCACTGTATAGGAAGTCTACATATACACATATACAATGATTTTAGAGACCTATTTGAATGTTATCCTCCAAATCTAGGGCATTCCATTTCTTTTTCCTAGAAACAATCAAGAATTAAGAACATTGTTGGGTGAAATTAAAAATTATATATGTCGCGTGGCACATTTGTGCCCGCACGCTTTTGAAAATGAATACTAGTAAGAAACGAGCCCCTGAATGGGGTCCAGTATGCATACGACAGGAGTTTCTCTCCCCCATCCTTCCCCCAGGGCCCAATTTACCAGCCTGGCCCTGAAGACAAGTCTGGCATGGGGGGATCTCAGTCCCCTGGACTAAGTGGTCAGCCAGGGGGCCTAGAGCTAGCTGTCCTGCCCAGAGCCCCCAACATACCAGTGGAAGACACCCAGAAGTTCTGGCATGTGGAATCTTCTGAGTGCAGCCCCTCAACACCACCTGTTGAAGAGGCTTTCCTTACTCCATTTTGTGTTTCCTTTTATCAAAGATAATTGATTGCATGTCTGGGGAATATTGTCTAAATACTCATTATTCCATTGATCTGACTTTATTCCAATTTCATTTTTTTAATGACTATTGCTTTGTTATACAATTTAAAGTTAGGGAAGTTGATGTCTCCCATCTTCTTTTTCCTAAAGGTTACTTTAATTATGGATGTATGTTTATTTTTCCAAGTAAATTTCAGGGGTGTTTTATCCACTTCCGTGAAGAATGTCATGGGTACCCTTAGAGGAATTACATTAAATCTCTATAATTCTTTGGAGAGTATTTCCATTTTAATGATGCTAATCCTCCCAATTCATGAACATGAACAGGTTATGTGTCTCCATTTACTTGTGTCCTCTTTTATATAAATCTTCTTTCTTTCTTTCTTTCTTTCTTTCTTTCTTCTTTCTTTCTTTCTTTTTTCTTTCTTTCTTTCTTTCTTTTCTTTTCTTTCTTTCTTTCTTCTTTCTTTCTTTCTTTCTTTCTTCTTTCTTTCTTCTTTCTTTCTTCTTCTTCTTCTTCTTCTTCCTTCTTCTTCCTTCCTTCCTTCCTTCCTTCCTTCCTTCCTTCCTTCCTTCCTTCCTTCCTTCCTCCTTCCTTCCTTCCTTTTCTTTCTTTCTTCTTTCTTTCTTTCTTTCTTTCTTTCTTTCTTTCTTTCTTCTTTCTTTCTTTCTTCTTTCTTTTCTTTCTTTCTTTCTTTTCTTTCTTCTTTCTTTCTCTTCCTTCCTTCCTTCCTTCCTTCCTTCCTTCCTTCCTTCCTTTCTTTCGTTCTTTCTTTCTTTCTTTCTTTCTTTCTTTCTTTCTTTCTTTCTTTCTTTCTTTCTTTCTTTCTTTCTTTCTTTCTTTCTTTCTTTCTTTCCTTTCTCTTTCTTCCTTTCTTCCTTTCTTCCTTCCTTTTCTTCCTTCCTTCCTTCCTTCCTTCCTTTCTTCTTTCTTTCTTCTTTCTTTCTTTCTTTCTTTTCTTCTTTCTTTCTTTCTTTCTTTCTTTCTTTCTTTCTTTCTTTCTTTCTTTCTTTCTTTCTTTTCTTCCTTCTTTCTTTCTTTCTTTCCTTCTTTCCTTCTTTCTTCTTTCTTTTCTTCTTTCTTTCTTTCTTTCTTTCTTTCTTTCCTTCCTTCCTTCTTTCTTTCTTTCTTTTTCTCTTTTTTCTTTCTTCTTTTTCTTCTTTCTTTCTTTCTTTCTTTCTTTCTCTTTCTTCTTTCTTTTTCTTTCTTTCTCTCTTTCTTCTTTCTTTCTCTCTTTCTTCTTTCTTTCTCTCTTTCTTCTTTCTTTCTTTCTTTCTTTCTTCTTCCTTCCTTTCTCCTTCCTCCCTTCCTCTCTTCCTCCCTTCCTTCCTTCCTTCCTTCCTTCCTTCCTTCCTTCCTTCCTTCCTTCCTTCCTTCCTTCCTTCCTTCCTTCCTTCCTTTCTTTCTTTCTTTCTTTCTTTCTTTCTCTTTCTTTTCTTTTTCTTTCTTTCTTTTCTTCCTTCCTTCCTTCCTTTCTTTCATTTTTTTTTTTTGGTTTTTGGGTCACACCTAGCAGTTCACAGAGGTTACTCCTGACTCCAGGGCTCAGAAATTGCTCATGTCAGGCTCGGTGGACCATATGGGATGCTGGGATTTGAACCAATGACCTTCTGCATGAAAGACAATCGCCTTACCTCCATGCTATCTCTCTGGCCCCACTCTCACTTTTATTTCTTGAAGGAGTTTTTTTGTAGATTTTTTTATATAGGCTCTTCACCTCTTTAAATAATTTGACTCCAAGGTATTTGTGAATAAGACTTTTTTCAAAGTAGTTTATTTATTTATTGATTGATTGGTTTGGGGACCACACCAGAGATGCTCAGGGATTATTCCTGCCTCTGCACACATTAATCCCTCTTGGAAAGCTCAGGGAACCATATGGGATGCCAGAAATCAAACATTGTCTGTCCTGGGTTGGCTGCATGCAAGGCAAATATCCCACCACTGTGCTATCTCTCTGGCCCCCATAGGATTGGTTTTTAATGTCCATTTCATCACTATAATTATTTATATATAAGAATGCCATTGATATTTGTGTGCTAATTTAGAATACCATTTTGCTATGCAAATCTATTGTTTCTAGAAGCTTTTTGGTAGAGTATGGGTTTTTTTTTTTTGGGGGGGGGGAATCACACCCTGTGATGCTCAGGTGTTAATCCTGGCTCTGTGCTCAGAAATAGCTCCTGGCTTGGGGACCATATAGGATGTCAGGGGATCTAACCATGGTCCATCCTGGATCAACCATGTTCAAGGCAAATGCCCTACCGCTGCACCATGGCTCTGGCCCCATCTTTATGGTTTTCTAAATATAATACCTGGTTCTCTCCAAACAGTGAGAGCTTAATTTCTTTCTTTTCTATCTTGATGTGCTAGATGTACTTTCCTTGCCTAATAACTATTGTAACCACTTCCAGTACTATGTAAAATAGGAATGGTGAGAGGAGGCAGTCTTGTTTTGTACCAGATTTTAGAGGAAAGGATTTTAGTTTTTATCTATTGAGTATGATTTTTTTTTGCCATAGGCTTATTATAAATGGCCTTGAATATATTAATAAAGTTTATTTTATACCTATATTTCTATCTACATGTTTAGGAGTGTGGTTTGTTCCTGCTGTATATGTCCCTTAATTGTTATAAAATGTCCATCTTTTCCTTTATAACTTTTTTAAGTGTAAGTTGTTTCATCTGATATATGGCTACTCAGGCGTTTTTAAGGGAATTGTTATCTTGGATTATTGTCCTCCAAACTTTGTTTGTTTGACTATTCAGATGTGTTTCTTGTAGGCAGCAGAATGTTGGATTTAGCTTTGTGATCCATTTTGTCATTCTGTGACTCTAAACTGGTGCAGTTAGACCATTAGGTTAGTCTATTGATATTGAGAGAGATAATTGCCATGGTTTTCAGTGCCATCTTTGTGTAGGATTTTGGTGTGTCTTTTGGTGTGCCTTGTGTTAAAAAGTAGATCTTTCAGTTTGTTTTTTAAAGCTTGTTTTAAAGTAGTTTCTGAGATTTTTTTTTAATCCATTAAGCTATGTATTCTTCCTTCAATCTGAATATTCTAGGTGAAGATTCCATTTCATTGAATTTCGCCACTATATCCACCACTGCCTTCTAACCTTGAGGGTTTGTTTTGACAGGTCTACAAGCATCTAAGGATGCTCCTTCTAATTTAATATCCCTTTTGTATCTTGCTGCTTTCAGTATTCCCTCCCTATCAGTGGTATTCATCATTGTGACTAGAATATGTCCTGGGGTGCTTTTCTTTGGGTCTCTTTTAACTGGTATTATCAGGCATGTAAGATTTGTTTGCATGTAGTCTTTAACTCTGGGAGTTTCTCTGAATGATATCATTGTCTATTGATTATTTCTGGAGATATTCTTTCTGAGTTACTGGTACTCCAATAATTCTTATATTATCTCTGTTGATTTTATCAAAGACTGGTATTTTCATCTGGTCATATTCTTTGAGAATTTTTTCCACTGTCTGAGCATTATTTTTTAAGACTCCCTACCAATAATTTCTGTATGGAGTTGTTATGCATGTCGTTTACATCTCATTCAATGTTTTGGTCCTCTGCCACTGTTAATGTGTTCAAGAGGTTTTAGTGAGGTTTTCATTTTACCTACCAAGTTTTAAATCCTGTTTTTCAGTTTGTAGTATTCTCATTTCTATTTTCATACCCTCTTGATTCTTATTTGTGGTTCATTCAGTTCATTCTATAAATTCTAAGTTCTATGAGGATCTTCCATATTTTTTTTTTCTAAAGTCCTTATCTGAGAGGCTAAGTAGGTGGTCAGCACTTTTTGGGTATTAGAGCTGCCATCTTCATTCTATATGCATGGTGGAGGAATGTTGTTTCCCTATTGTCACCCTTGTAGTGTGGTGTTTACTAAGTGTTGTGCTGGATTCTATTGACTATGATATGTGTATAGTTACAGAGTGGCAGGACTCTTCTGGCTTTGCTCTTTGTGGGTTGGATCACCTCACCTCTGTTGATGTATCTTCTTTGGGCTCTTCTGGCCAAGTTGGTCCCAGTATCAGAGACTGCATACCTAGAAGACAGCTAAGTTGACATTTGCTCTGTGGGAATCAACCTCCCATGTGGCCAAACTTTTTAAAGAAAGGTGAGAGACAATATGCTTTGTATGTAGGAGTCCAGGACTCAATCTCCAAGTAACATGACCATGGAGGCAATTGAGCACAGTCAGGACAGCTCTGGTGAGCCACAGATCCTGGGTTTCCTGAGCATTATTTCTCCAGCATCCTCTCCAGCTCTTTTCTCTATTACTATTGTTTTCTAAGCTTTTCTTTTTTTTTTTTTTCAAAAATAATATTAGGATTAAGAGACGATCAAAATAGAATGATTTTTTTATTTTTTATTTTTTTTTTTATTTTTTTATTTTCATTTTTGGGCCACACCAATAAGTCTTAAGGTTACTCCTGGCTATGCACTCAGAAACCGCTCCTAGCTTGGGAGACCATATGGAACACAAGGGGATGGAACTGCGTTCCGTCCTGTGTCAGTCGCATGCAAGGCAAATGCCCTACGATTGCATCATCACTCTGGTCCCTGATTTTTTAAGTTTTTTATTAGATAATATGAGGCCTTAGCATAAGTGACTATTTGGGGAATATTTGTTTCTCTGTATATTTATATTGATACTTAGATATTAAGTATTAATATATAATTATCTTTAATTTATTACATGATTTAATGGATTATAAGAGGCTTTAGCATGAATAATTTACTTGGGAGATATTTGTTTATCTGTATATTAATATTAATGTATATGAATAACAATCAATATTTAAATGTTAATTAAATACCAATTTGTTGTATTAAATATTAATTATAGATTCCTAAAGTTATAGATAGCTGAAAGGAAGGCCTTTCTCTATTCAGCTCAGCACTTGCAGCTCCAGCCCACAGGTCTGTAGGTGCAGGGTGATGGCGAAGAAATGATCAACAGGCAGTCAGTTGAAATTTCAGGAGACATCCAGCTTTATTACTAAGCCCTACCCACCATGTATGGCTTCTATGCTAAGCATTTTTCACAGCCTCCATAAGCTGCCATGCATACCTAACTGTGTCTTTTCTATTTCCTTGCTGTGTCTCCCTCTCTCCTCTCCCAGGCCACTCTTAATTACCAACCATAGACTTCTTGAAGCTGTGGAGGGTCTCACTATCCAGGTGAATTTAGCATTTAGCTTTGAGGAAGAATAACACCAATTAACAAAATATGTAATATTTATGTTATTTATAGATAATATTATCCGATCAATTTAGAAAGATAATTCTAAATAAAATGAGAATTTTTTGGTTAATTATATCAATGTGACCTTTAGCAAATAAACTGCTTCAATATGTAGTTAAAAGAACTCCATAATTGCAAGCAACATAATTTCATAAGTTTTATAGTACTGTAGATATCATTAAGCAAAGGCTTTCTGATTAGAAAGAATGTATAATTGGTAGGTTAGACTAGACAGCCATGGATTCATTTTACCTTTGTTTATGGATTGTAGAGAGCAGAATAAAAACTTTAAAAAAGTTACTTAAATAAATGATTGAAGGTAAGTTAGATTTTTCAGAGTCATCAGGTATAGTTCAGAAAGGGATTATAACATAAGGTTATGCATCATATGATACTTTCTTATCAGGAAGATTATAGAGGATTATATCAGGAAGATTATTACCAACATGAATTTTTATTACAATTAAATGTCAATGAAAGTAAAGGGAATAACAATGTATTGACCCCCATGTAAGTTTTGTTTATCCTTAAAAAAGTGTTAAGAGAGAATGAATGAACTAGACCTTTTCATATTTTTCTTTGATTAAAATCTATGATCATATATTAAGTATCTTGATACATATTCCTTTTAAACTATAAAATATTCAGCAGTGTAGCTTTTTCTACACTGCTATATATTAATTTTTCAATTTAGGATAAAAAAGTTATTTTACAAAGAACACAAATAATATATTATTACCTATTTGAGTATTGATGTTTATAAAATATATGTTAAAAATGTCAATCAATATTTAAATAGTAAAAAGGAGACTAAAGTTGTCATTAATATCTCAAAACTTTGATATTTTTATCTTGTCACTCTAAAACAAATAGAATGAATAAAAGTCATATTTATAGTATTATTTTCTATTATCATTTGTTAAACTTCATGTTGATAACAAACTATTTTCTATTTCAGGGAGATAGTAACCTTAGTTCATGGCACATAGATTTCTATGATGGGCTAATGTTCCACAGAAAATTAAGAGATATGTAGGGAAAGGATCTATTGTATCATTAAGCACAAAATATATAATATAAGCATTAAAGTAACAATCCAAAGACGTACTTTTTCTCAAGTTATTTCCCCTACTATTTACCTAACTTGTTACCTAGCCTCTTAAAACAAAAACTATTATTAACCCTGTGCTCCATGAAATAAAGGGCATAGCTATTACATAAAAATATCTTCAAAATCATAGTAACTTGAAACCCCTCATTCATATGAAATCTTTTATTTGATTTATATTTTTTATTTTTGATCAAAGTAGATTACATATCTTTCATAGTAATATTTTAGGTACATATTAACATTGAATCAGGGAAATTCCCACCACGGAAGTTGACCTCCCTCCCCCCACTCCCCATTCCCCAGCATGCCTCTGATACCCCACCCTACCCCCCCAGGCTGCTAGTATAAGTGATCCTCTCTGTATCTAGCCTTGTTGTAGAGTGGCTAACGATTCTGTTGTCGTTGGCTTTGGGTTTTGGTGATTAAGTCTGATCATATGAACTCTTTTTTTAAAATTACCATCAGAAATATGAATGGAACTGTCTACTTTGCTTGCCAGGAAAATGGGTTCAATCCCTGATACCACCATAGTACAGGGAAGGAAGGAGCCTTTTGAGCAATGCAGGTCCCATTCCCCACTGTCCTCTCAAAATAAATGACCATTGTTATTTTAAAGCTCAATGAGGACATTTTACTAACTACTTCTCTGTTCTATTTTTTTTTTGTTTACTATTTTTGCTCTCTTCCCCTTTTTTCTAGTACAAGAGTCTCTTACTTCATATAAAACTGGATCTGTAACTGGATCTTTTCCAGTATTTTGTTGCAGAAAAATTTCAAAAAATATGCCAGTTGACCAGCCCTTTATATTAAAAAAAGTTAGGATGTGATCCCTTGATAATTGACTGATTTGGGAAAAACCATAGTTGGATGTTTCTTATTTATTTATTTATTTATTTTTTCTGTTCCTGCTTACTAGTAGTCAAATCAAGATTTAAAAAGGCCAGATAGGTCTCTACCAGCTGTAACTGTTAATAATAATTTTCTCAACCTACAGTTATTTCAAATATTTGCAAGAGGTAAATAGAGTTGTCTTCAGGGATTTGCCATCAGGCTCTACTATGGCTTGTTGAGAGGGCTACTTAAAGTAGAGTGCTTCATCACTATTGTCTCTTGTCTCTTAGTCCTGCTTATAACTTTTGCTCAGAGTAGAATGTCTTTCTTGACAGAAGCCAATCTCATCAGTATAACTTGGTTCTCTTTTTTTGTTTCTTGCTGTAGATGCCTTATTATCAGGCTTTACAGACAGTTTCTTTGTGGAGTAATTCAAGTTTTAATGTAGATTTTCTGTTTATAGAGATGTTTTAACCTATTGGGTTACCTGGGCTCTGCCATTTCTGACAGTCATAAAAAAATACACAACAACAACTACAATCAAAAACACCTTTAAAATTGTGTGACTAAAAACACTTTTGTTCCTCAATACTTTAAGATAGTTAGAGGCCAATGAATATGTATTGATATAATACAGATAATTAGGAGGTCCTCAGGTGACTTATTGAAGTGGTGGAAGAATTGCAGCATCCCCAATAGTATATCTATAGCTGTTATTTTAACCACCTTCACTAGCCAGCCACATGATCTAGTGGCTGAGAACTAGGATTGTGGGTTTTGCTTTGGCAAAGAAAGAAAAGTCAGTCCTAAACCTTGCCAGGCCTTTTAGGTGTATCACCTTCCCTCACAAAAACTTTCAAGGGAAGACAAACAGTAAAATCTAAAACAAACAAATAAAAAAAAGGTTATATTTGGAGGTACTGAGGAAAGAGAAAGAGAATACAAGAAAATAAAAGAGTAAAAAAAAAAAGATGCTCAAGAGAGCTAAGAAAACCTGCTACCTCAAAACCTGATAGAGCCCTGGTAAACAATTCAGATTGCAAGCAGGAATTTCCACATCCCAAGTAGATGACATGTATCTAGGCCATAGGTGTGAGTCTTCCCTCAATTCTAAGTTGACTCTTCTTTCTTTTTTTTTCTTTTATTTTTTTTCTCTTTTTTTTTTTCTTCATTTTTTATTTTTATTGTGGCCAAAGTGAATTACAAATTTTACACAGTGATATTTAAGGTTCACAGTGACAATAAATGAGGGCCTTTCCACCAGCAGTGTTGTCCTCCCTTCATCCCTGTTCCCAAGCATATATCCCTTATCTCCCTCCTTTATCCCCCAGAATGCTAGTGTAACTAAAAGCATATATGTTAACAATTCTAAGTTGACTTTTATAAGGATTTTTTCAACCTGCCCCACATGAGGCTATCTAACTAAGTAAGAGACTTGTTAGGGTGGTTGCCAGGGAAAAGCACTGGGAGAAGTTGATGGACTTTGAGATTCCCTTTCAGGACTTTGTTCCTGCACAAGCTTCTCTCTGTGGGGCATCCAGTTTTCTCTGGGCCTGCACTGCAGACAGGTGAATCTCCTATTAAATACAGAGCCACTCTTCCAACCTCCAAAACCTTCTTCTTGGTATTATGCCATCTCAAGAAATCATTTTATTGGGGGCCTAGGTTTTCCTACTTGCCTCACTATTTCATTTTGACATTATAAATAAGGCAAATATATTAACTTATACATTAATTTGACATCCTTAGCCAGCTTTTTTAACTTGTATTTTTTTCAAATATATTTTTTTAAATATATTTCAAATATATTATAGGGAATTACTGGGAAAAATTTTTCCCAAATCACTTTATGACAAAAGGATAAAATGGTCCCTAAAAAGGGCAATTTAATATGAAATTTGATGAGCCTCAATACAAACATAATAGATTTCCTAGTTAGTAAAATTATGACATGTTAAAAGTATTATTTGACTGTCTACAGTTTCATAGTCAACTATTACTATTTCAATATCATTCATAGAAATACTGTAGCCTATTAGAACCACTACATTCAATAAATCAAAGACCACCTGTGGACCCCAATTGAACAGAGCCTCTTACAGTTAATCAAATGTCTTTAAATCTTTCTTTATAATAAAGAAATGATTGATTTAGCTTCAGTTTGAAAAATGACTTAAGAGTTCACAAATCCAGAGCTCAGCACCAATATACAGGTTGGCTGTTAAATGAGTTTTAGTTTTTCTTTCATTCTTATAAAGGAAAAGGAGAAAAAAAGTTTGAGTAAAAATTTCATTTGGCTCTTCAAGGACTTCCCATTTCAAAGGTAATTTGTTCCATTTAGGCTATCAGCAGTATATATATATTTTTTCCCATATCCAGGTTTACTTTTGAGTGATCAACAAGTTTTATATGTTTTTCTTATATAGTCTACCTGGAAAGACAAAGTACTACTCATGAAAAGTAGTTTATTTGCTTAGTTATATATATTATTTTCTATTATATTTTAAATTCCATTGACAGTGACTGTATTGTTTACATTTATTTTATATTCTATTACTTTATCTATCTATCTATCTATCTATCTATCTATCTATCTATCTATCTATCTATCTATGTTTTTATGTCTTCAACTATTTTTTTATTTTGGGCCATACCCAGTGATGCTTAGGGGTTACCTCTGGTTAAGCACTTAGAAATTGCTGCTGGCTTGGGAGACCATATGGGATGCCGGGGTATGGAAAGCATTCCCTCTGGGCTCAGTGACATGCAAGGCAAATGCCCTACTGCTGCACCATCACTCTGGTCCCTATGTCTTCAATTAATAAAGGTACTAATTTGCTACTCTAGTTTTTAAAAATAAAGGCTATAAATATAATATTCTCTTCTGATTTTTACTAATAAATGTTAGTATTAATTAGGAATTATTTTAAAATTTACCTTCTTGAAGTGGGAACAAATAATACAAAGAGCAAGCCACTTGCTTTACACATGGCTAATCTGGGTTGGATCCCCAGCACTCCAAATGGTCCCCAGAGAAACTTCAGTAGTGATTCCTGAGTAATTCTAGGAAATCCCAAGAAATTTAGTTCAGACATCACAGATGCCATGTGCAATACCCTAAGTTTAATTTCTGGCAGTATTTGACACTGGAGCACAACCAGATATGACTTTGCTAGCTCCAGCACCACTTACTTAGCCCAAATGGGACTATATTAATAGGTCCCAGTACTTGACAAACCAGCCTGTTTGCTGAATATTGCTTGGATGGCTCTTGTACCCCAGGAATACTTCATGGAAGATCTGAATATACATATGGCTTTATAGTATTTTTGAGATTCAAGACTTACATTGAAAAACATTTAAGTGGTTTAGAAATTATAGAAACTTTTATTATCCCATTAGACTTTTCATTTTGGACATTTCCCTATTTCTTAATAGTCCATATTAGACTGTGGACCGGTAAGATAATCTGTTCACTGTCACTATTCTTCATTCTATCTTACCTATGGTATTATCTGCTAATTTTCAGTTATTTTTAAGTATTATACTATTCTGGTGGGGTATTCATTATTTATCATACCTTCTGTTTTCCTAAAGCTACTATACTTTAAAGACAAGTAAACTAACAAAAGCCTTTGGATTACATCAATATTTGACAAAGCATTCTTGTTTGGCAAGACACTTATGCCTGGAGACAGAGAAAATCTATTTAATATAATATTTATTTAGTAGTCTAAGGGATTGCAAATAAAATGTAAATTCCTTGTAAAGCAAAAAGAAAAAAAAAGAACCATATTTCCAGCTTGCTTCTAATATGACAAAGCAATATTATATTTCGTAAAATGCAGTACACATAAAAAATAGTGTCCAGAAAAATTTCGTCCAACCAATACAAAGCACAATTTTTTAAATATTGAAAGGGACAAGAAGTTTTTGATTTTCATAAATGTGTATAGTTTAAGTTTGAAGTTTCCCTAAGCTTACAAGGTGTACTGTTTCCTGCCCTTCAGAGCCACAGGCTAGCATGGGCCAAAAGAGATAAGAATCTGGCTCTACTCACGGAGGGCAGTATACGCCCAATTTGCTCAAGCTTTCTGTTATCTTTGCTTGCAAAACTTTTAGTAAGGTGGAGTAAGGAGGCCACCCCCACCTCCAGCCTTTAAGGTAAAGAAATGTGACCTTAAGTTTAATATTTTTCTGTAGGATAAAAATGTAACTTTAGTGGTGGTCTGTTAAGTTTTAGCAATTGTCTCTGTGTAACTTTTAGTGGTGGTCTGTTAGGCTTTAACGATTGTTTCTTTGTTTGCTAAATATCTCTTTCTTTTAACTGAGTTGTGCTGTATTCCTAAGTAATATGTAACAAATGGAATACTACTTCCGTGACGTATACTGTTCCTTTGGAAAAGTGCTCTATAAAAACACTGCTTAAGTAATGGTTCGGGGTCTTTGCTCTGGGGTTCATCCCTGAGCACTGACCCTGGTGTCACCCTGGCACCAAAAAAAGAAATCACCCTTTGCAAATTTGCATGGCTTCCGATTCTCCTTGAAACGCTCGATACACCGCTCGAGAAAGGGGGACTGATCCCCGCACCCAACAATATAATCAAGAATCAGACTTCTTAAAATGACTTAAGTAGACTCAAACTTGTGGTTTGACTTAGGTGAAGGGATTGTGAAGGAGAGGAGATAATCTCAAGGAAAGAGGCTTCCTTCTATTGGCTTGAAACAAATTGTCTGTTTAGGCAAAATTCTTATTTGGAATAGGACTGCTAAAAACACCTACATGGCATGTATGCTCACTTGCCTCACCAGCCCATCCCTTACCAGCACCTGAGGCCTATTTTTCCTGCAGAGCACCAGACTAGGCAATGGTCCCCATCCCTAAAGTTATTAGAGGACTCTGGACTAAAGCTGCAGCAAGAAGAAAGTTAGTCCATACCAGAGCACAGGTGTTCCAGGAATTTTAACTTCTTTCTTAGGGGAGAAAAAAGTGAAACAAAAACAAAAACAGAAAAACTCTTTTAGAAACAGGAAAAAAGAGAAAATACTGAAGCAAATAGCTTTATTTAAAGAAATTCCCTTAGAATATATGAGAGGAATTAAAGAGCTATGTCATTTACAGAGAATACAGGTTTTACCAGAAGAGGAAAATCAGAGAATGGCATTTTAGAGAAAGTCATGTACATTTCTTGAAATTCCTTTGCATAGAGGCTCTACATTCAAAATATTTGGGTAAATAGGCTTGAAGCAGAGGTGGCACTAAGATTGAGCATTAAGAAAACAAAGGCCAACAAAAGAGAGAATATTATGAGTCCAGAGGGCTCACAGACTCATGGGCCAAGAATCCTGATTGTCCTTCAAAGTATTGTTCAGGAACAATCAACAGGGGAAGAATGGCAGATAACAGGCAAATTTCTATCTACTGCTAATCAAGCCTAAAGGGGTATTTCCTGAAGGATAACAGTAAAGGACATAGCTTAGTGTATAGTTGAGCCTTTGGGGAGGCTCAGCTAGAATAAGGGAGTCTAAGAGTTCCCTAGAGCAAAGCAATTTTGATAGGTATTATAACTAGAGCTCTCTGTGATGAAGGAGGGAAAGCCCAAGATCAAGCCCAATTCAGAATCATTAAATATGGGGAGATGGTGCCTCTCTTTGTGCTATCTGTCCCCTTTTCTAGTTTGACAATTCGGGAACAATGTAACATAGGGCTTCCAGCAAGAGAAGATAATGTAATTGAATGAAGTGTACCCCAGATTTTTCTTGTACTTAATGAAAATAAATTTTCTCTTTTGGGGAGATGCATAACATTATTTTGGAAAAATTTATCCTTTCAATTTTTTTCTCGTAGTATATATTATTTGTGTTTATACAAGTAAATATGTTCTAACAAAACTTGACATTCAAAAATGTATGGAATCGATGAAACAAAAGGGCATGAGGGACTTGATTGATCACAATTTTTGGGGGAAGAATGTTCCCAGTCATGGCTTTGAAGTGACTATTCAAAGAGGTAATGAGTTTGGTTTTGTACTCAGAAAAGATTGAGTGGATACAGCAACGTTTACATATGTTGATTGCTTTTCAGTGAACTCATACATATGGTGAGTTTGCACAAGTAGAGGAACATTCAATGTCTATAACTCACATACACAGAAAGTTACAGAGAAAAGTCATCAGGTTTTGTTTAGGAAGGTAAATGGTGGTCAAAAATGGCTTCACTTTGAAGCCTTCCACTTGTGCCTTCCATTCAGAGATCTGGAATTCTAAATAGTACAAAAGCTTTCTTCAGAATCAATTAAAAGTATTATCATCATCATCATCATCATCATCATCATTTTTGTTTTTTGGCCACACCCAGTGATGCTCAGGGTTTACTCCTGGCTATACCCTCAGAAATCCCTCCTGGGTTGGGGGGATCATATGGGATGCCGGGGGATGTAACCATGGTCCATCCTACACTTGCGCTGGCAAGGCAGGCAGGCACCTTAACACTTGAATCACCTCTCTAACCCCAAGAATCAGTTAAAAGTATTATTAAGGTTATGTTTTGACTTAAGACGTTAAAATAAAAAGACACATTTTTTTTTTCCCACGGAAAGGTTATCTTACCCTTCACACTGTCAGTTTTATTTAGCTATTCCCAATGACAGGGAATCTAAAGTATTTTTGGTGGTGAAATTGTGCTGGAAGTTTAATGGTGAGTGTGATGTATTCTATGCAATTAAATGTTGTAAAATTCCTGGGCGGAAAAAAAACCATAAGGACAGGAAAACAATATCTTAAGAGCTCAGAATCCTCAGAAAAGAAGTTGTAAGTTTTGATAGTAAAGATGTTAGTGTATCTACAATTTAAAATATTTTCTCAGTTGCTCTCCTTCCTTTTCTCTCTTCTTTGTTTATTTACTCTCTTTTATGTTTTCTTTCCTTTCATCTTCTACTATTTTCTCTCCATTTTTTCCTTCATTACATTTCATTCTTTCAAAGATATTATTTGTTTTAAAATATATTATTTTTCTCTCTGTAAACTATTTGGGAAGAATGTAAACCCTCATGTCCCATTTGAATTTTCTGTACTATTCTTTGTTTATGAGATATTTTAATTGAAAACTTTAGTAATGTCAAGTGAGAGCTACAGAGCTGAACTGTTCTAAAAGTTGATTTTTAAGTTTACCCATTGAGCTAAAGTAACAAAGGATATTCAAGGCAAATTCTACTTGAGTTCACCAGGGAATCCACTACACGGGAATTGGCAGCCAATTTTCTCCATGGGAATGAAATACTGCATATGACTGTACTACGTTCTGTACACTTACTCACCTATAGAGTTATAGGAGTGGCAATAGCCACAGCATACAGCTGTCTGACAGTTCAGAATGGCCAAATCTTCTCCTCATGGGATATGTTTGACATCTGGCGCTATTTGGCAGACCTAGGATAGGATCTTTGAGGCTAATTCAGACCTTTTAACATCAAAAGCACCTCCTAAACAGTCAGCTACTTAGATAGCAGAAGCGTCATGCTTCTTTGTTAACTTTATGAAAGTTCAAAAAAAAGTCTTATAAGAAATTAACAAATTGTAAATTATAGAATATATTGTAGTAATTAATTTCATAGCTATAAATGCGAAGCATTTTGGAACTAGATAAAAATCCTATTGATTTAATTGAAAAGAACATAAGTCTGACAAATAGATCTGAAATGATATTGAGGAAGTAAATACATCGTGCTTTTAAGTATTGAATGTGATTTTGTTAGATTCTAATAAACCCACTTCCTTCTTTTCCTCCCTTTAATTCAGCTGTGACACAAAGAATTGCTTATAAAGAATATAACTCATTTATTTATGTGAATGACTCATCTTAAATAAATGAGTTCCTAACATAGCTATATGTCAGCAGATTAAAGGAATATCAAAAGCATAAAAAGATGGCTTGAGGAATTTAAAGCATGTAAAGTGACCAATGCTAAATTCCTAAATTCTGAAGGAATTATATTTTTATTTTTTAGAACTAAAAATGTTACAGATTCTGTTTTAAATAGAAGATCATTTATTAGAGAGATGATTTACATTTGAAATATTTTTCTCAAAAATACTTTAATTTTTTGTATTTTTTATTGGTTTTTGGGCCACACCCGGTGACACTCAGGGGTTACTCCTGGCTATGTGCTCAGAAGTCTCTCCTGGCTTAGTGGACCATATGGGATGCAGGAGGATTGAGCCGCACAGTCTGACTTCGGTCCCTAATTTTTTTTTGTTTTGTTTTTCGGGCCACACCCATTTGATGCTCAGGGGTTACTCCTGGCTAAGTGCTCAGAAGTTGCCCCTGGCTTGGGGGGACCATATGGGATGCGGAGGGAGGGTGTTGAATCACGGTCCTTCCTTGGCTAGTGCTTGCAAGGCAGACACCTTACCTCTAGCGCCACCTCGCTGGCCCCCCCTAAATTTAATTTTAAATTTTGAATTATAATAAATGCTCTTAGGTTATATTGAACATCAGCAGTAGTGAAAACTACTGGGGCTTTACTGATAGAATTTTAGAAAATCACAGAGCCAAGATATTATTTAGGCCTTAAACTAAGAAGTGAATGCAATTACCATGTTCTATTGTTTAAACCTGAAATTGTATAGACAAGTCTTACAAAATAATATGCTTTGCCATTTTTCTACTGATAAATAAACTGTATCATTATCATAGAATATAAGTAGAAGGGAATAGAGGAGAGGAGCTATTTCTTCTTGCACTTTTTACCAAGGTATAACATCACATTTATTACCTAGAAAGGAATTATAAAAATTAAAACACACTGAAACTGGAAGAGCAACAAATAATTGACCATAACTTTGAGGCCACTGGGGATCTCTGGGTGACTTCTTTGCAGTGTTTTGGGGGTGTACTTTACTGAGAAGAGAAAATGCAGTTTTTTCTGTACCCAGATATGCCACCCAGGAAAGTAGCTGGGTACAGAGAAAAAAAATTGTATCCGTACAATTCATATGTGCATCTCCTTTGTTCTAAATTTTCTATTTTAGAATTTCCTCCAACCTGAGGCACATGAAATCTTTTCTGAAAGTAAGAATCCATTTTGATAGGGTTGCTTTGATGGGCAAAGAGTGGGGTAGTAAATGGTCTTTGATATTCCTTTGTGAGCATGCATGTGTGTGTGTGTGTGTGTGTGTGTGCTATCTTTCTGCCTTAGTAAAAATGAATCAACTTTGTAAGCAATTTAGTAATTATTAAAGTAAATAAATAGCCTTATGCTTAACCCAATCTTTATTTAATTTGTGTTATTTACAATAAATCATCTTGACCCATCATTAAAAATAATATTTTTATGATGTAAATAATGTTCTATAGCAGTAAGTGATATGAGGATTAATTTAAGTAATTCATAAAGACATGAAACTGTTGGAAAAGATAATCACATTAGGGGATTGGTTAGAACTTGTACAAAAGAAAATGACTGTAAATATTGGACAAAATTGACTATTATTATAACTCTGGTCCCTAATTATATTTGGGAAGGGATTCATGTTTACTTAATTTTTAAAGCCCTACAAATCAAGCATTATGATACTCATTATATTATAGCTAATATTGCTATGCTACATAATCTGTTGATTGAAATTAAAGGAAAGCATGTTAAGGACTGGAAAGATATATAATGCAAGTGTTAAAGTCTTTTACCTTGGCATTTTGGATTCCAGGCAGTGTGAGAGCTAGAGTAATATTTATTGTCGTTAAAAAAAATGGCTTCTTATTAAATGTCAAATAGCTGTAGCCCCCCAAAAGATCATGCTGAGATCTATTTAGATTAGTCTCTAAAATGGTGTTTTCCTTTTGTTCAGCTTCAGGCCTTTCTGACAGACCTATTTTTCTTGTTTCTGAACTTTTTCTTTTATATATAGTTTGAACAACTTCATCTAGAAATGCAGTCTAATTTCTTTCAGTTTAATTTCGTTGTTTTTTTGTTTGTTTGTTTTTGGTTTTTGGGTCACACCCGGCAGTGCTCCAGGGTTACTTCTGGTTCTATGCTCAGAAATCACTCCTGGCAGGCTTAGGGGACCATATGGAATGCCGGGATTAGAACCACTGATCTTCTGCATGCAAGGCAAATGCCTTTTCTCCCAGTGGTCCTCAAACTATGGCCCGCAGGCCACATATTGTATTTGTATTTGTTTTGTTTCTTCATTGCAAAATAAGATATATGCAGTGTGCATAAGAATTCATTCATAAGTTTTGTTTTTACTATAGTCAGACCCTCCAATGGTCTGAGTGACAGTGGACTGGCCCCTGTTTAAAAAGTTTGCAGACCCCTGCATGGTATGCTATCTCTCCGGCCCCTTCTTTCAGTATAATTTAATATCGCATTTCCAAATTCATTTTTTATTAAAAATTGCATACATATTCTTGAGTACATTGGCTATGCTGTATTTTCATTATCCAGAAATTCTGTTTTTAATTAGTGTCATTACCTGTTCAAATAACTTAAAATCATTAATGCAAAAATTTATTGAATTATAGGTCCTAGTGATAGTACAGAGGATAGGGTGCCCTCCTGCTCTCAGCTTACCTGGGTGTATTCGTGGCATCACATATGGTTTTCTAAACAGTGTCAGGAGTAACTGCCGAGCCCAGAAGCTGGAATAAGTACTGACCACAGCAAAGTGCTGTATTAAAAAATCATATAGGAAGAATATATGAAATTAATATATTTTGAAACATATATGTTATATATTATGAAACAATTTTATCAGTTTGTTTTAGACTTATATGACAAAGTAGACACATAAGAATTAAATAGATATGAATTCACATATATTTGTCTATGTGTATACATAGCTGAAATTGAGTAAATAATATGGATTCATTACATTAAATTATTTTCCATACTAAGGTACACTTTTCCCCTTTTTTCTTTATTTAAACATCTTAATTACAAATATGATTGTGATTAGGTTTCAGTCATGTAAAGAGCATCCCAATTCACCAGTGCAACATTCCCATCACCAATGTCCCAAATCCCCCTCCATCCCACCCCATCCCCACCTGTACTCCAGACAGGCTTTCCAGTTCCCTCATTCATTCACATGATTATGGTAGTTCTCTGTGTAGTTATTTCTAAAACTGCACACACCACTCTTTGTGGTGAGCTTCATGAAGTGAGCTGGAAGTTCCAGCCCTCCTCTCATTGTCTCTGAGGATTGTTGCAAAAATGACTTTTATTTTTCTTAAAACCCATAGATGAGTGAGACTATTCTGCATCTCTCTCTCTCCCTCTGACTTATTTCACTCAGCTTGATAGATTCCATGTACATCATGTGTAGAAAAATTTCATGACTTCATCTCTCCTGACGGCTGCATAATATTCTATTGTGTATATGTACCACAGTTTCTTTAGTCATTCATTTGTTAAAGGGCATCTTGGTTGTTTCCAGAGCCTGGCTATTGTAAATAGTGCTGCAATAAATAAAGGTGTGAGGAAGGGGTTTTTGTGTTGTATTTTTGTGTTCTTAAGGTATATCCCTAGGAGTGGAATAGCTGGGTCGAATGGGAGCTAAATTTCCAGATTTTACAATTTTTAAATGTATCTACCTCTTTTCATTGACATTACTTGGTATTTTATTTATATCCTTTCGAAATAGTCATATTTTTATTAGCTAAAAGTGGTGTTTATTAGATCATTTTATTCTCTGTCTTGGGAACATCATACAGTGCTTTATTTGTTATAATACAATTTTATGTGTCAATTAATCTCAAACTAATATCTATGTCATTGTAGTCACTTTGATTTTTAGAGAGAAAATGATTAATGAAAATTTATTAAGTTAAATTATAAACAAAATCAAACTAAACAGTAGATAAAACATAATTCTAAAGTATTTTTATACTTTTAAAGTAATTTAAATGGTTTTACATAACCTTGTTAAATGTTAGATATTGTAAACATAAATGCTAACATTTAACGATAATTTTATTAACTAATGCAATTGAGATATAAGTGACAATTTTGCTTTCAAAAATGTTTAATCCAGAAGGCAAAAGGATTTGTCATAATTTCTCTTTTTAATTAGTTTTCATTTTTCTTACCATTTACTGATTTGGAGGATACAATATTGAAACATGAATAGTACTGCAAACCAATGACAACACAAAGCAAAGATTATATGAGACACTCTTAATATTTGAGCTGAAAATCAGAGCACATAAGTGCCCAACCCAGTTTAAATCCAGACACTATATGACTTTCTGAGCCTCACTGAATATAGAGCCTTGGAAGCTCTCAGCAATATCAGCATGTTCTGATATCCTGAGTTGATTTACTTTGGACTGCTAAGAGTAGAACCCTGGGTCATTTATGCACCAATTTGGAGCCCCCACCCAACCAACAAATTAAATAAAACCTGCAGAGGAAACATTAAGCTAGTACTCTGGATTTTCCCAAATTGCACGTGATTTCAGTACTGACATAGAACTTCTCATGGCACAGAGAAAATTAAATGTTAAATTTTAACCAAATTTAGTTAAATGTATTCAAAATCTCACCAGTCATATATAAAGGGTTACTTTCAGTTTCCTTCAGAAATGTTTGGTAGTTCAACCATTGAAGGGAAAAAGAAAGACTAAAATAATATAGAAGAAAATCAAGAAACATAAGCGATATTCAACATAAACTCTTTGTTACTACCAGTTATATCTAGAGCTCAACTGGATTAAATGAAAATAGTACATAAAAATTACAAAACAGTATTGCCATAGCCCTGGCCTACAGGCAAGATGGCCAAATACCAGCAGGACCTTTGGTTGCAGACCAAATCTACCCTGAAGAAGGCGTGCGGTCATGGCAGACACTGCAGAGAAAAGGCTAGTTGTGCCTTAGGATAGCACTTGGCAGGATAATAACAATGAACTTACTAAACATTAATTTATGATGAGAATTAACAATGCCAAGTACATAAAAAATACAGTGTGTCTTTGCCCATGCATTAAAACAAGAATTGTTGAATATGCCTGAAGCCTAGAGTTGGTCTTGTGCCAGAAAACTTCAGGGGTAAGGTCTTCTTGTATTTAGGCCTGGCTTTTTCTTTCCATGTCCCCTATATTTTGCTGGGCCTATGCAAACAATTTCCACACTAACACAGTCTTTGCTGTGCTCTTTTTTTACTCAGTCTTAATGAATTATTGTATTATGATCAATTGTGTCAACAATACTAAAGCTTTTAATATTAAGGAAGTTGCATAAATTTTTTGGCTTTGGATTGCTTTGTATAAGAAATATTGTAATGTACTACAATCTGGGGCCTCAAGGGACAAAGTAAATGTACATGTTAAAATAAAAAAAATACTTCCCTGGTGTCTAAGTTGGTTCCACATGACTTATGTTCAGGGTGGGAGATGCCCCTGTGTTGTAAAGAAGTATAAGTTCTTATCACTAGTAGATAAGAGCTTGTTTTTATATGTAAAATTTCCCTTTTTTTAATATAATTTTTATTTTGATCATAGTGGCTTACATATTGTTGACAATAATATTTTAGGTACATATTTACATAAAATCAGGGGGGCTTCCCATCCCCAAATTGTCCTCCCTACCCCTCCGTTTTTGTCCTACCTCCCATTTCCTCTTCCCTCACCCTCAGGGCGGCTAGAATATGTGGTCCCCTCTGTATCTAACCTACTACTTAGTAGTCTTGCATCAGTTTGGTCTTGGTGCCTCCCTTATTTCCCCCTGTAAGTGGGGGCAGGGCTAGCTAGTTCAAGTTGCGTGGTTTTGCCTGAAAAAGAGAAAGTAAATAAACTGGGGTAAGGGTCAATTTTCCCTTTTTTTAATATGCCTTTGCAGGAAGAAGTGGTGTTACATTATATTGCTGGTGGTTTTGGGGGTGGAGAGAGAAGAAAACAAATACAGGACAAAAACTAAAAATATATATGCTCACACATATCTAAAAAAATTTCTTTCTTCTTTAAAAAAAGATTAAATAAAAGACATAATTAAAGGAATAAAGTGGGGCTGGGCGAGATAGAATGGAGGCAGGGCATTTGTTCTTCCTGCAGAAGGACGGTGGCTCAAATCCTGGCATCCCATATGGTCTCCTGTGCCCACCAGGGGCGATCTCCGAGCATAGAGCCAGGAACACCCTCCAAGTGCTGCCAGGTGTGACCCAAAAGAAACAAAAACAAATCAAATCAAAAAACAAAAACCAAACAAAGAAAAACAAACAAAACAAAACAAAACGAACAAGAAGAAAAAAAAAAAGAAAAAGGGAGAAAGTGATATGGGAGATTACATTTGGGGAAAAACGAGATAAGAGGTAGTGTTATATAGGTCTATACTTATGATGAAAATATAGGTTTCCCCATTGTCTTTTGAGATTTCCTTGTGGGGTGTGGGCTCGAGGCAGGGAAGTCTTGGATAGAGTTCTTGCAGTGGGAGTCCTTTTGGAGCTAGGTCCGGTATCAAGCCACAGTTCACATTAGGGAGAGGTGATTAGGCCACACTGCATGAGTCAGTCGGGGTGTTGGTTGTATTTTCTTGCCGGGAACAAGGTGTGAGTTTGAGTGGGAGTCTCTTCACTTGGGTACTGGGTACTGGTTCATTGGGGTAAGAGGTCGGTCTTGATGCCTAATGGATTAATAACTGAGGGTAAAGAGTTATAATATGGTGGGGATATCAGGGATGCAAATGAGGGGTGAAGAGATAGTCAGATTTCTGAATGGGGGGAGAGGGAATAGGGAGGGGTTATATAGGGTATAGTTACAGGTTGTTTTTGGTTTAGTTTTGTCTCTTAAGAAGGATTCCTATCTCTGTGTGCTCCTGCCCACATATAAAAATAAAGAAGTTAGCTTAGGTATATATTAATGTAGAGAGGTGGGGAGGGCAAGACATGCGCTGAGTACAGAAAGATAGGTAGTTAAAATACTTGTAAGGAAAAGAAACAAATAGATCAGCTTTTGGGTATATATAGGATTTGTGTCTCTAGTACTAACCCTTGTGTTAGTGAGGTCTATCTATGTAGGTGCTTACCCTTTGCAGTATTGTCCGCAGCACCCTATATGTCAGCTTTCCTTTCCTATAGAAGAGGTAACCGTGTGGTTTTTGTTTGAGATGGATTTAATTGATGATAAGGGGGAGGAGAAGGTAGAAGAAGAAGAGGGAAACAAGAAGAGAAAAAAGGAAAAACAGAACAAAACAAACCAACAATCAAACAATAACCAAACAATAACAACAACAAAAATACAAAGTAATGAGAAGGGAGGGTAACAGAGCAAGGGCATGTTAACTTGCTTGTTTAAGCCCTGTAGTATAAATCTTTAGGTCATGGTTGTTGCTTCGATGGTCTGGCTTCAGGGCCTAAAGGAAGGCACAATCTAGAAATAAATGGTATGTTAAAGAGTTTTATCCAGACATTTTCATGATGTAAGCTGAGTATGGTGCCTCGTGTGACTGAGCACTGAGGTACCACTGTAGGATGCTCACCCTTTGTATCCAGGAACCCCTATGAACAGAAAAACTGAAAGTTTATTTTATATGTGGTAATGTTAAGGCATTCAAACATAATTTTTAAAATGTTTTTGTTGGAGTCAGTAATTTCCCATTATAATCTTTATCTGTAGTCCACTAATTACATACCTGTTCTCTCTATGCTGCTGTTTCTGCTGTTGCTAGTTTCTTTATGATATAATGTGTAGTCGGGTTTTGTGTTGTTTCTCTTCCCTTTGTTTTGGGCTCTATTCTACAGTATGTGGTGATTATTACAGTGTTTGAGGTTTCTTTCCTGTTACACCCTGTTGTTTGATCGTGGGGTATTGGTTGTATATCTGGTGTATTTTCTAGGTACTTCAGAATAGTGCTATCATTCTGTATTTATCTTTCATCTTCTGGCTTACTTTGTTTAACATAATATTTTCTAGGTCCATCCACGTTGCTGCAAAGTCCATGATTATATCATTTCTAACCACCATGTAGTACTCCATTGTGTATAGATACCATATCTTGATGTTACACTTGTCAGTTGTTGGACATCGAGGTTGGTTCCAAGACTTGCCTATTATACTAAGTGCTGTGATAAATAGTGGGGTGCACACATATATTGAGATGAATGTCCTTCCGGTTTGGGGGTAGATACCTAGGAGAGAAATTACTGGATCAAATGGCAGCTCAATTCTGAGTTCCTTGAGCACTCTCCATACTGTTTTCCATAGGGGTTGGACTAGGGGGCATTCCCACCAGCAGTGGATGAGAGTTCCTTTCATACCGCATCCTCGCCAACAGAGATTGTTCCTGTTATTTTTGATGTGAGCCATCCTCACTGGTGTAAGGTAGTATCTCATGTTGTCTTGATTGGGATTTCCCTTATGATGAGTGAAGGTGAGCATGTTTTCATGTGTTTGTTGGCCATCTATCGGTCTTCCTCGTTGAAGTGTCTATTCATTTTATCTCCCCATTTTTCTATGGCTTTATTTGGTTTTGGGGGACTCAGCTTTCTGAGTGCTTTGTATATTCTGGTTATCAGACATGGGAATTAAGCACTGACTGTCCAGCCCTGACTCCTGGATCCCAGACGTAGAAAAGACAGAGTTCTCCACAACAGCTCCTGGAACCAAATCTCCTCCAGGGCATCCATAATGCTGCTCTGACACCAACATGCGCCAGTTCTAAATTGATAACCTGACAATTAGGAAATGGGAACAACTTGATCTAAGAGCAAGGTGTCCTTCCTAAACAGCCAGTGATAAGACAAAATAGAAGACATGTCACTCTTTGATCTGTGCAAAAGCCAAGATTGCTATATACAGATGACTGGTTGTTACAACCAGGACTGGACAGTATGTATCCCAGGACCAACAACATCAACAACATCAACAAAAAGCACTAGCACAGGTCTACGATCTGTTCAACAAACAATATCTCCAATTCCAGAGGTCGGACTGAGAGAATCGCGACTGAATGGGTCTTCCGGAAGCATAACAAAAGACTATTTCCAGGCTCCATCATAGGAGCTATGTAATGACAAAGACCACCAACTACAGAAGATGGATTAAAACGACACTGAAAAAGCAGAATTGTTAGAACCACAAAGAAAGATTTCATCATAAGCTCCATTTCTTGAGCTGTACACATACCAAGATCTCTAGATACAGAGGTCCGATTTTACCATCCATGATGAAGCAGAAGTTTTCTATACACCAAAAAAGCACCAAGGGAAGAGTAAATGGTCATGCAAGGAGTCTGTAGTTAATCCCATGACAGTATACTTCAGGGGTGGAGAAACCCTGTATCTCCTAGGCCAAGGGAATTCCCTCTATTATATCCCCAACTGTGCCTATGCAGGGAGAAAAAATAAAAAGCACGAAATAATCATTTTTTCACATATAAATTTATTGATTGATAAATTTTTATTGATGTCTTTATTTTAGTGTAGATATTGAAGTGGATGTCTCCAATTTTATTTTATTTTATCTTTCTCTTTCTTTTTGTACTTCGGCATGGTTTGATTTCAGAACCGAGACTATTGTGTGGTTCTTGTCTTTATTGCTGTAGTGCTCACTGGATATTTAATTTGATATTTTTTTCTGTATTTATGTGGTGTTTCAATTACCCTTTTCATGTTTTCGCTCAAACTGAGGCTGAAAGCCTCTAAAGGACTCTGCCATTTTCAGCTTATTTGATTTATTTTATTTTATGTTATTTTTTAAATTTTTTTCTTATATTTTACTCCATTCTATTGCTTTTCTTTCCTTCAAACAAAACCACATAACTTGAATTATTGAGCTCTACCTCTCAAATAGAGGGGGAAACAAGGGAGGATACCAGGACCAAACAGATATATGATCACTAATAGTAAGCTAGACAAAGAGGGGACCACCTACTCTAGCAGCCCGAGGGGTGATGATGGGGGATATGGTTGCAGGAAGGGAACGAGGATGGGGGAGGACAAATTTGGTGATGGGTATTCGCCTGATTCAATTTAATATGTACCTGAAATACTTCTGTGAAAGATATGTAAGCCAATATGATCAAAATAAAAATAAATATATAAATAAATAAATAAAAAATAGAAAATTAAAAACAAGAATTGTTGGAAACATTTCTTACTTACTCTAAGCTAATGGAATAATCTACAAGAATACTTTTTTTCTCTAGCTGATAGAATCTACAATAATATTTTTCAAAGCTAATAAAATTAATCATTATTTTAGACAGTTATTTAGTATTGTGTAGACTACAGGTATATTTGGGAACTAGTGTTTTTCTTTTCTTTCCTTTTTTTTTTTTTTGATCACACCCAGGGGTTTGATCACAGCCAGGGGTTAATCCTGGCTACACAGTCAGAAATTATTCCTGTCTTGGGGACCACATGGGACATCCGGGATCGAACCCAGATCCATCCTGGGTCAGCCATGTGCAAGGCAAACGCCCTATTTTTGCGCTATCACTCAGGCCCCAATAAATACCTTTCTGATGTCTGTTTATGGTAAATGAAATTTATGACAAAGAATTTAGAATATACATAGAATATTAGATGGTTGTCTACTGATTACATTGACATTTAATGTATATTTTATAGCAAAAAAACATGTTACACTTGTGTAGTGTTAAATAATTAAGGATGGGGCTGGATGCTGATGGATGGAGGTGGATTTCTCTGTCTGCCATCCCAGGCCACGTGGCTCAGCAACCCCCATGCAGCCGGCGAGTTCCAGGCCCAGGTAATCGGCGTAATCAAGACTCACTCACAGGCAGGCATTAGGAAGAATCATCTTTATTTAGGCCCTAGCCACCACATGTCTGTGGCCTACTCATAACCTTTCAAGCATACAGCCATTCTAGGCTTGCCCTGCGTCTTATCCTCTTTCAGCCATCTCCCTCAGAGAGCCCAGCAGGGCCAAAAGGCAAAAGCCCTTAATCCCCTGGCTTCTGGGTTTATCTACCCATTCCAAGACCCCTCCCAGGAATGGGCCGGGTCTTGCAATTAAAGTCACACCTATTATCCGGTTCCCAAGACCCCTCCCAGAAATGGGTGGGTCTCAGATAAGTACCCTACACACTTGATCTACCCAACTTCATACTGCTGATAATTTTTTGCTTAAATATGAAACAGAACTCCCAATAAATCAGACTCAGTTCCAACTAGTCGTGAATCTGTTTGGTTCCTGAGTACCCACTTTTTTTTTTTTTTTTTTGGTTTTTGGGCCACACCCGTTTGATTCTCAGGGGTTACTCCTGGCTATGCACTCAGAAATCGCCCCTGGCTTGGGGGGACCATATGGGACGCCGGGGGATGGAACCGTGGTCTGTCCTATGCTAGTGCTTGCAAGGCAGACACCTTATCTCTAGTGCCACCTTCCCGGCCCCTAAGTACCCACTTTTGACGGACTCCTTGTTCCCATCCTCCTATCAACTAATCCTGAAATCCTTCTCAGTGCTGCCCAACTCAGCTGGCCAGCAACAGAGTATTCCTACTGAAATATGCAAATCAGTTTTCTATTATATGATGACACAAGCCATGATAAAACTAACTTCAATGTTAAATTAGAGTAGTGAAAAATACATTTAATATCATTAAATCTCTACTCAAAAGCAGTAATACATTTATCATAGGAAATAAAATACAATTGGAGTTAGGGTTAAGTATTTATATATGCTTTTCTTTTTAGGCCACACCCATCTATGCTCAAAGCATACTACTGGCTATTTGCTCAGAATCAATGTTAGCGAGACTCAGGAAAAGATATCTGGTGATTGGCATTGAATCCTGGTTGGCTGCATGCAAGACAAATGCCCTACCAACTATACTATCACTTCAGTGCCTATATATTTTTTTTATATTTTATGCTTCCAATTTCTGATATAGCTTGGCTTGAAGCTAATAATTCTAGGGCATTAGCAATATTCAGGTCATGAATTGAAAACCTATCCCAACTTCTTTTTTTTTTTTTTTTTTGCCATTTTGATTTCTTCCCCATAGCTAGTATGACAGTCAATGAGAAACATGACAACAGTTGACAGGCTACTTTGGGGAATATATTCTTTCAAATCCATTATGTATTTATAAACTCCATGCACAATGATATTTTCTCTTCTCTCTTGATATATTTCTTGTTTGAATGCTTTGTTCTGAGGTGGGAAAATCACATTTCGTATATTTTATCTGAAAATATAGACTCTTATTTCTGTAGGAAATATAGAGACATATTTATGAAAAAGTGTTAATTTGTAAATAAAAAACCTTAAAAACATTTAAGTCAAACCAGTTATTTCCCTCTTAAATTATAATATTTTTTACTAATTTTTATTTTTTATCCTTAAAACAATATATTAAATCTGGCATGTAGCTGGCTTAGTTCTCTCTTAGCCATGTGGAAAGCAAAACAAGATGTGAATTTTTTGAGAAAAAGGTCTCCTCAGGTCTTCTTAGTTACTTAAAAGAGCACAAAAGAACAAGCCGTGTTTAATTGGATCCAAAAATATCATGACAACTTTTCACTCCCTGAGTCTTAATTTAGGTTCTTATGTGTTATCAACAGCTTCACATCATTGCTTAAAATCTACATAATATAAATAAAATTATAATAAGAAAACAAAAAATAAGTGAGGCAGCATGGATTCTATTTTACTTCTATATAAAATTAAATTATATTATTGATATAATGTAAAATAATTTATAAAAATGTACTTCTCTGGCTAATGTGCTTATTCAGACATATGACAGTGGACCAGTAAAGAAATAAAGTTTTGCTATGTCAATATAATTAATGCATATATTCTAAAATTAGATGATAGTTTAACAATACAGTAAATATAAATTTGAAAAATTTACTCATATTATACATTTTATTTTTCAGCAAAACTTTAGATTTATAGCAAAAACTGAAAATAAACAAGTACCCATATACCTCTAGTGATCCCAATATCTAGAGAGTTCATTAAAAACATTATCTTTTTATGGCAGCAATAGTAATATAGGTAGGGCCAACCTTGCACAGGCCAATGCTGGTTTGATCTCCAGCATCACATGTGGTGCTGCAAACATGCCAAGTGAAATTCCTTGGCTCAGAGCCAGGAATACACCTTGGGCACAATCTTTTATGGCCCCCAAACATAAAAACAAAAAACATTCACATCTGATTGACAGTATTATTGATGAATGTAAACAGTCATAATCACTAGAATACATTGAATATTCTATGGCATTCAACAAATGCTCAATGAAATATCAATCATTGTGGCATATTATGGAATATATTTTAGTATTATAGTATTATATGGTACATTTTGTCCATACTATTTTTTATATTCTGCTAATTAACTCCAAATGGTAAATAGTTATCTTATTACTATCTCTAATTTTTTTCATAATATCATGTTTTAACCATTCTACACTTGACTCTACAAGACTGATTTTGACTTTGTCACTTACTAATATGTACTTAAATTTTGTTGTGATTTTTGTATGTTTTGAGAGCATATTTGGCTATGGTCAGGGCATACTCCTGGCTTTCCACTGATGAATCATTCAGCAAGACTCTGGGCTCATATGATATTTAGAATTGAACCTAGGTGAACCAAGGCAAGTTCTTTACATGATATACTATCTCCTTTTTCTCATTTGTGACTGCTAATGTCTTGAGAGCTCAATTTTTTTAATTTCAATTTGACTGTTGAAGGATATGCATATTCACAATAATAAATAAGGCATCTTTAAAAAACAAAAGCTTGATGTCTAGGGTATATTGTGTTGAAATGTTTCTAATTCCCCCTTAGTTGAATATTAAATTATGTTATTGCTCCTTTTATACAGTATACTAAGTGACATGTTAAGGCTATGTAAAGTGATATAAGCAATTTCTAAGTTGTTCTTGAGGGGCATTGGTGATGGAAATGTTGCACTGGTGAAGAAGGGGTGTTCTTTTTATGACTGAAACCCAACTACAATCATGTTTTTAATCATGGTGCTTAAATAAAAATATTATTAAAAATAAATAAAAATATAAAAGTAACTATATGTCATTTTGTATTTTCACAGGCATTGTACTTAAATTTCTTTCAATCCCAATCTTAAGTAAAATTCAGCAAATGTTTAGCAGCATTATAAGAAGCAATTTATGTTTCAATTCACATTTACTTATGTGTATCATGCAGCATATAGTTTATTTTTTATTTTAAATTTTTGTAGGGTTTCTATTAGAATAGTAGTCCTATTTATTAGTATTTTCTGATTTTTTTATTTTAAGAGTTAACTATTTTGAATAGCAGTAATTTATCAGTGTGTACTTTGCTAATATATTCTTTTAAAAATTTGTTATTGTATTCTTGTTCTCTTGATGATATTTTGACCTGAACAGAATATTACATTTTAGTAGATTCAGTTTCTTGGTTGTTTCTATAATGGAGTGTAGCACATCTTTGATGTTTTATATAAAATAACTTTGGGGCAGGAGCGGTGGCGCAACAGCAGGGCCTTTGCTTTGCACATGGCTAACCTAGGACAGACAGTAATTCAATCCTCCAGCATCCAATATGGTCCCTCAAGCCAGGAGTCATTTCTAAGTGCATAGCCAAGAGTAACCCCTAAGTTTCACCAGGTGTGGCCCAAAATAAAAATAAATAAATAAATAACTGTTCTCCTGTCCAAGGTAATGTTTCCTTTCTTTGTTTCTGTTTTTGTTTTGTTTGGGGGCAACACCTGGTGGTGCTCAGGATTACTCCTGGCTCTGTACTCAAAAATTACTCCTGGCGATCATATAAGATGCCAGGGATCAAATCTGGGTCAAATTTGTAAAAGGCAAACACCCTACACATTGTGCTATTGCTCTAGCCATCCCTTCTTAAAATAAAATAAAGATGTGTATAGTATTGCATTTTACATTTCTTCCTTTCTAAAGCTTTATTAGTGGATATTTGTAAAATTTGTGATTTTTTTTTTTTTTTTTTAGTTTTTGGGTCACACCAGGCGGTGCTCAGGGGTTACTCCTGGCTGTCTGCTTAGAAATAGCTCCTGGCAGGCACGGGGGACCATATGGGACACTGGGATTTGAACCAACCAACTTTGGTCCTGGATCGGCTGCTTGCAAGGCAAACACCTCTGTGTTATCTCTCGGGCCCGTGATGTATTTTTCTATGTTGAACAAAAAATTTATATTTATTTCCTTTTAGTTCACCACCAGTGATTTTCAAAATTTAATACTGGTTCTACACTAGTTGATTGTTCCTGGTTAGACTCAGATACTATTTCTAGCCGTTTTTAGAGAACTATCTGCAGTAATAGGGCTTGAACTTAAAACATTTTCATGCAAAGCAAGTATTTTGATACATGTGCTTTCTTTCTAACCTCAGCGTCAACATTTTCTATGTATTAATTATTTATGCATATATTTATTAAATAATTTATTATTTTATATAATATATATTATATAGCAATGTCTAGTTGTTAAAACACAGTTTGCTGATAAAACTACCTTTGTTTCATTTTATTGCTTTAATTCTTTGAAAAAACTAAATTCTTGCAGGACTAGTAGTTTGGACTATATATTCTGTTCCATTATGCTCTATAATATTTAACAGATGTTGCCTTGACTTTGTGTCTATAATTTTCTTGTTTCAGTAGCTTTAGTCCTCTAAAGTTTTCTTTGAATATTGTGTAGACTTTTCTTCTATATTTGTCTATTTTTTTCTTTTTTATTTTTCTATATAAAAGTGTGTATGTTAATTGTGTATACAAGCTAGTACTCAGGAGCTGATTTGAACTCAGTCTTCAAGGATTACTTTCACTATTGCTTAGGACACAGTAAATGCCAGAGACCAAATATGGATCTCCTACAAGTAAAGCTTACCTCCAGCCCATTTAACTATCTCACTGAAATTGCATACAAAGACACTGAATAGTCAGTTAGTTTACATCATCATATAGGTTGTTGAATTTTGATGTGTCATTGAATCTGTATCTAGTGGTGAAAAACCTGACATAACAATGTGAAGTCTTTCTGTTTATGAACCTGTAATAGCCCTTTGTTGATCAGAATTTTATTGTATTTAGATCTAAATTTTTTTCGGTACTAGTGTAAATGGTATTATGTTTTTGCTTCAGAATTCCCATAATGCTGACTAATAGTGCTTATTTACTTATAGTGTTAACTTTTTCCACAAATTTGTTTATTTTTTCTGATGAGATATTAAGCAAATTTATAATTTTATAATTAGGATAGAAGTCTATGTACTCAAAAAGCATAATTTTTAAAATATGTAAGTACTAATATATATATGTTTGTGATAAAAATGTATAATATAATTGGAAATTTAAATGATAGAGAAAGGCTACTTCACATATATGCAGATAGAACATGAACAATACTGTGCCAAATACTGACAAGAAAAAAATGAGGGCAGTATATTTATTTACCAGATTGTGTAAGTATGTTGCCTTTAAATTCAGTACTTCAGTGACTAATAAATTCACTTCCACTTTCTATTTTATAATTTTCTCAACTTTAGGGATTTTGTAGTGACCAAATCAACCAGGTATAACTGAATATCAGAAGGTAATAGATTTTAATAATATGCTTCAAAAGTTCAGAAACTTTGATTTAAATAAAAAATTTCTTCTCTTTTTGGATATTAGCAATTTATACTTGCAATATATGTCCTGTCACTTTACATTAATGGGATGTAGTTAAAAAATGTGCTTCTTTTCCAAAATCTCGTTAGAGGCATCATGATAAATTGATAAATGTTGACATGATAATAAAATCACTATCTTTATTTTTCTGTAGTGAAATGTTTCAGTTTTCAGAGTGTATTGGCACATTTGTATTTTCAAATCATTAGGAATAATTGTTCATTACAAAAGGATTTAATTGTCTTAGACTAGTTCTTAGTTAGTTCTTTGTCTTAGACCCAGTATTGTGTATCTGGGTAAGAGTTATTCTTGATGAATCTGCTTTGCATGGTTACTTCAAAAATTTCCTTTGGCATCAGTAAGTGCAACTCATCCTAGGTTTAAGTGCATTTAGAAAAGCTGACAGCATTGGCACTAGCCTGCAAAGAAAAATGAAAGCTGAATACCAGATCATGTTCTTTTCATAACCAGTCATTGCAGTGTCAGTAAACATCACAGTGGGAGACTTAAAACTAAAATAGTTGCAGTGTAACACTTTACATTTAATATTTAGTTTTTATGTAATTTATTTTCTCTCTGGCATCTGACCTTTTTCTCTCCAAATGAGACTCAAATTTTACAATAGGTGTCAATCTTAAGTATTGTTGATTAAATGCTTACATTTTTACTTTACTTTCATACTAAAATTCAGTGTTTTCACTGATTGCATGTTGTCTTTAAAATTTAAAAACATCAGTATAAACTAAGTTGTGTTTATTTGTGGGGCCACACCCATTTGATGCTCAGGGTTACTCCTGGCAGGGGATCAAACCGAGATCTGTCCTAGGCTAAGGCTTGCAAGACAGACTTCTTACCTCTAGTGCCACCTCTCCAGACCCTGTTTACCTAAGAAATTCATATATTGAAGTTCTAACCATCTACAACTCAAAATATAACTATTTAGTAATATATATCTAAAGAGGTAATTAGTTTAAAGGAATGTTATATGCTCAAAGAATGCCTGTCTTGAAGATAGCCAAAGGGTTGGGGAGGAGAGAGTTGGGGGGGGGGGCACTGGTGGAGGGTGGTATTCTTTTATATAACTGAAAACCAACTACAAACATGTTTGTAATCATGGTGCTTAAGTATATTATTTTAAAAAAGAAAAAGAAAAAGTTGGGCAAAAGAAAGATTTTATGGAATATATGAAAAGAAAAAAAAGAAATCCTTCAATGTCATATAGACGAAAACAGCCCAGCTAGCACCTTGATCTTAGTCTTCTACACCTAAAATTTTAGAGCAATAGTGCATTTTTGTTGATTAAGCTACACAGTGTTTGGCTCATTGTTACAGCATCTCTGATAGAAAATGAAAACCACGATTAATCAATTACAGGGCTAATAAAATTGTGGCTAAAGCAGCTCACCCAGCTTTAAGTTCAGTCGCTGGAGGCACATGGTTTACTTAGCGCTGCTGGGAGTGATTTCTGAGAACACTCTGATGTGATTCCAAAACAAACAAAAAATAAGTATTAACTACAGAAAAATATAATGTATAAGAAATTTAAAGATATGTATACAAGGAATTATGGACTTTGCATTAAAATTCATAGTTTGAATTTAAGATGTAACTTAGGAACAAATTAAAATAATTAAAACTGCAAAATATAAAAAATATTCTGAAAAATAGAAGAGGTCACCATGTATATTTGAATAATTTTATGGTGATTTCTCTGGTACATAATTCAAAAAAGATCAATCTACTGGAAAGGCCCACCAACCTACAATTCTTGACTAATGGATAAGTTTCATTGGTGAGAATCAAAATGAGCACACAGCAGAATAAAAGTAAAATCTAAGCAGAAATCACTGAGGCTCAGAATAAATGTGAATCATGAACAGATTATTAAAGCTAGAGTCGGGGACAAATTCTTTTCAGCTTCACTCTTTATTTTAAAATTCATTCATAGAATGTACACCATAATATTTACCTACTTTGAGCAAAATTCAAAAATCTTTATAAAATTTAGAGAGCTAAACAATCATTTCATTATTTGTATAATTACTACATAATTAATATTTAGACTTTCATTCCTTCACCCTTAAATGTTTGCACACAGTTAAGTTTGAGATCAGCAATGGCTTGAAAGGAGTAATGGATCCAGAATGCAACAGAGATTGCTGCAAAATTTGTTCACACCTTCAGATGATCTCACTTATTTTACACACCCTCTCTTTAGGGGGGCTGGTGATAGGCCACATCTAGGGCCATACACTCAGGGCTTACTCTTAGTTCAGCACTCAGAAATCACTCTTCCTGGCTATGGTCAATGAGACCATGTGAGATGGAAAAACAAGCTGTGGATAAGCAAAACGCTCTATCTGCTGTGCTATTGTCCAGATTCCTTACTCTTTTTTTTGTGTGTGAGGGAGGGTATTGTTTTGTTTAATTACTTTAAAAATTAACTAATAAATATTGTTTTTCAATTTGATTTTATGTAAATGATTTTTGTCTTTAAGGGGGACTGGTATGCTTGTTAATCACACTTTTTTGTTGTTGTTGTAGGCAGGTCCATAGGGGTACTTTTGGGAAATAAAAATAAAAACAAGAGATTTTTCTGGTCCTGAAATAGACCAAAGAAAATTATGAAGACTACATCTTTCTGCCATGCAAATTTTTAGCTGTGGGAGTTACCACTCAGCTGCAAAAAAACCCCAAAGGACTCACCACCTCAGAGAAGGGTGGAACCCTCAGAAAAAGAGAGTAGAATGCCTGTCTTGAAGACAGGCAGCTTGTGGCTGGAGGAGGGAGATGGGGAGCACTAGTGTTGGGAATGTTGCACTGGTAAAGGAGGGGGTTCTTTTTTATGACTGAAACCCCACTACAATCATGTTTGTAATAACAGTGTTTAAATAAGGATATTATTTAAAATAAAAAAGAAAAGAACAAGAGAAGCCACTGAAGAATTTATGTGATTATGAGATTATCAACCGTATAAGGTCATTCTGTGACAATGCTCAGATTAACTTTTATGTATGCCAAACTCCAGATAAATCCATCTCCTGGAAGCCATTTTTCAGAGGTTGCAATTGAAGCCTTGTTCTCTGATGAACATGTACCTCATTTCCTTTCTCTAGGCCTCATTCTTGCACATTTCCCCTCTGGTGGAGCTTTTGTTCACTCTTCTCCCTCCCCCCTCCTCCTACTCCCCTCCCTCCCTCTCGCCATCCCTCCCTCCCTCCCGCCACCCCTCCCCCTTCTCTCTCCTTCCCTCCCCCCTCCCCACATTATTGTCTCCCTCTCTCAATCTCCTTGTGACTTTGGGTGGGGGGGGCTGATTTTTGGGTCACACCCAGCAGCGCTCAGGGGTTACTCCTGGCTCTATGCTCAAAAATGACTCCTGACAGGCTCGGGGGACCATATGGGATGCCGGAATTCGAACCACCGTCCTTGTGCGTGCAAGGTAAATGTGCTACCTCCATACTATCTCTCTGGCCTCACCTTGTGACTTTTTAAGTTCAATAAAAATCTCCACTTTGCTTTAGGGCCAGAGCCATAGCATAGCAAGGAGGATGTCTGCCTTGCCGGGCTTGATCCCCAGCATTTCATTTTTGAGCTCACCAGGAATGATTCTGGAAGAGTCAGAAACAACCAGTGATCACTGCAGGTTTTGGCACAGAAAAAAGTCAAGAAAAGAAGACAAGTTAAAAAAAAAAAAAAAAAAAAAAAAACTATGTCGCTTCACTATTATGCCACATCTTGATATACATTCTGGGGGGCAAAAGCAAAGGAGAACACATGCCTATCCTTTGGGACTGACCTGATTTAAATCACGCATTTGCACTTGTAACCAAGGTGGAACAAGCAGATAAAAATGTTTTCTTGGGGGTCGGAGAGATGGTGCAGCAGTAGGGCGTTTGCCTTCTATGCGGCTTACCCAGGATGGACCACGGTTTGTTTCCCTGACATCCCATATGATTCCCCGAGCCAGGAGAGATTTCTGAGCACAGAGCCAGGAATAACCTCTGATCGTTACCAAGTGTGCCCCCTTAAAAAAAGAAAGACATATATTTTCTTATATAAAATGTTAATTAATTCAAAACTAACTCATGTGCAATCTTTAGTAATTTTTTTCTATACTTTCATCCCACATTTTAAAATTCCATGTTAAATATGTTTTGTGGTTTTTTGGTTTACTAATTTAAGAAATGATATATATGGTAGTCTGTATCTCTTAGAATACTGTCAGAAATAAATACTTAAAAGAGCTACTGCTGTGTTTGCCCTATTATAATGCCTCAGTACATGCCAACATTTGGTGTTTTCTTAAATGGAATAAAATTTGATAATGTGTGAAGGGCAATCTATATTTCTTAACACAGGATTAATGAAATTGTAGCTTTATCATTATTATTGAAGGGATTTAAAACCCAAATATAACCATTGTGAAGTTATATTTAGTCCCCATTTACTGAAGATATAGAAAACATGTAATTTTGTTCAAATTCATTTTAAGAAAGACTGCATTGACCAGAACGATGGTAGAGCTTGTCAGGTGCTTGCCTTGCAAGAAACCAACCTGATTCATTTCCTGTCATCACCAGGAGTTAGTCCTCTGTGCAGAGACTGGAGTAAACCCTGAGCTCTGCTAGCTGTGCCCCACACCCTCCCCAACTTCCTCCAAAAGAAGATTAACATTGGAATTACTAAACCTATTTAAATATGTAAATTTACAGAGACTTTCTATTGAGTAACAAAAGAATTACATTTAGAACTAGAACAAATAATAGAAGTCCCTGCTCAAAGGTCAGGTTTAATCATCTGACCTAAATGACTTGCCAATTCAAAGAGAACTTTGTAAATTAAGAGTGAGTACAGAGTGAGGCCAGAACAATATCACAGTGGCAGGGCATTAGTCTTGCATGTGGCTGACCTGGGACAGACCCTAAATAGATCCCCAGCATCCCATTTGGTTCCCTAAGCCTGCCAGGAGCAATTTCTGAGCAAAGAGCCTGGAGTAACCCTCAAATGCTGCCGGGTTGTGGCCAAAACAAAAACAAAAACAAAAGTGAGAGTTTAATACTTCACGAAAACAAGTAAGAACTCAACAAGTTTTAGCCTAAACTTTTTCTAGACATAAGGCAAACTTCAACTTTTAGAGATCTATTAGAGCAAATAGAATGAAAGTTTTCTAGAAAAAAATCTGAACTGCCTTATAAAGTTTAATAGGATAATATAAAATATAAAGTATGCAGCTGCAATTATCTAGTAAAATGTTATGGATTGCTTAAATAGTAGAACTTGTCATTTCTATAATTGCTGCTTAATAAAAATGCTTTATTTAAGGATTTTCATACCTTGGACATTATAGTCTATAGCTTTTCACATTGCTTATGGTCATGTAATGAGTGATAAACCTTGTCAGAATCTAAATACTAAATGTTTGTTGACTGACTCTAGATATTTTTAGCATATAGTAACTACATTGTATTGCCTTATTAATTCATTCATATGGGTGTCCACTGTATATATGTATTGCCATTATAGCATTAAATATAGATTTAGGACTTTATTCTAATAGGCTTAAAAAGCTCACATTTAGTATTTATATGAATTGTAATTGACAATGTCCAGTATACTAGGTCAAGACTCACTATTTTTGAAAACATTTTAATTTGTGTATTTTATTGTTGTTGATGTAATGGCAGTTGGACTTGGACACGCCCCTTGGATAACCCTATTGTAATGATAGTTGGACCTGGAAATGCTCCTGGACATGCTCATTGGACATGGTCCTGTTATGATCCTTTGTCAAAACTGGTATAAAAAGAAAAAACTTGGACAATTATTGTGGGGCCCAGGATTGTGACCAGAATTATGATAGCTAGTCAGCAGAGGGTGAGAGATAAAGCATTGGCTAGATGCTGCCTACTTTGTATCTAACTCAATCCCTAATATACATGCCTTCCTATTTTTTCACTGGCTGGTGAATCTCTGTCTCTCTCTGTCTCTCTGTCCCTGTCTCTCATTCTCTGTCTGACTGTCTGTCTGTCTGTCTGTCTGTCTGTCTGTCTGTCTGTCTGCCTGCCTGTCTCTCTCTCTCTCTCTAGTCTATTTCTCTCTGCTTTCTTTCCCTTCCCCTCCAGGGTCTCCAGGGCCTCCAGCACCTCCTGGGTGATAGTGACACCCTGGCAGGCCTTACTTCTGATTCTGTGCTCAGTCATCACTCATGTTGGTGCTCTGGAACAATAAATATGCAAGATAGAGAACATGCTTATAAGGCAAGTTACTTCAGCCACTTAAATTTATATATATATATATATATATATATATATATGTATGTATGTATATATATATATATATATATAAACCATTGTTAGAAACAAATAATCATCTCCTAATATTTTAACAATCCACTTTATGGCCCAATATAATGAAAAAGTAGAGAATTTTTTGTTTGTTTTTATGAAACAAAACAATGATTTTACTATATGCTAACTAAAAAGCTTAGGATTACTTTGCTAGAGAGTAGTTTATAAGTTAAAATACCAAAATAACAATTTACTTCAATGAATATTTTTATTCTTAAAATCTTATAATATTTACTATATGTATGAATTCATATAGGTTATTTAGACAAAAATAACATTAATTTTTTGAAACAATGCTATGAAATAGGGAATTGTAAATTAAACTTTATTTTTAGTATTCACATAGAAACTGATAACAAGTTAGTGATGTATCTAGATAGTAGTGCAGTGGGTGAACACAACTAGATGTAAAAAATTATAGTTTTACAGAAAAATATTTTAATTTGTGTGTTTTAGCAAAGCAGTGTATGAATGATTTCTCCTTAATCATTTTTGTGCCCATTAATAGATATTTTCAGAAGTGGCTTCATTTAACAATTGAAATGATTTGATGATGTCAGAATAACAAAAACTCTACATACAACTAGTTATTCCATTCAATTATTTTAGTTCATTATTATGAGAGCAGCATATTGTACAGAAAACATTATAAGCACATACATATATTTTATATGCAATTATAATGACAATTTCTAAACCAAACAAATAAATAACCCCAGTTAAACAATATGCCAATTTGCAAAAGTGCTAGCTCTAATTTTTTCCTTATGGAGGCAGTCATAAAAATGTTCTTTCATATATATTTCATTATTTGTTATCTGGAGTATACTTCCAGTTCCCAGAGTTCATCAGAGGAATTATCTATAGGAGATTCTCAAACAAACCACTTGCTTCTTTACAGTAAGAAGGAGAAAGAAATTATATGAAATGAAAAGTTTAAAAATGAAAAAAGAAAAACTTCAGAGGTTCTTGAGTGGTGCCTCAATGGATAAAGCATCTGCCTTGCCCTTGCTAGCCTAGGACAAATTGTGGTTCAAACCCCCGACTTCCTATATCGTCCCCCAAGCCAGGAGCAATTTCTGAGTGCATAGCCAGGAGTAACCCTTGAGTGTCACCGGTGTGCCCCCCCCAAAAAAACCCAAATAATCAAGAAAAGAAAATCTTCAGAGTATAAAAAAACAAAGTAAGATAAAAGAAAAAAAGATAAGGATTTTCACCTTAAGATTCAGTCTACAACTATACATAGGTAGGTACTGTTTTTAGTAATTTTATTGTGACCAAAGGGAATTACAAATCTTTCACAGTAATACTTAAGGTACATAGTGACAATTATTCAGGGCCATTCCTATCACCAGCGTTGTCCTTCCTCCACCCCTGTTCCCAGCATGCATTCAATATCTCCCTCATTTGCCCCAGGACTGCTTCTCTGTGTATAGTTTGTTGTAGACTGGGTATTGATTCTGTTGTAATTGACCTTGGGTTTGGTGTTTAAGTCTGATCATTTTTTTATTTCCTCTCAATGTACCCTTCATATTTTTCCCCCTCACTTCATGAGGCAGATCAAGATGATTCAAGTTATATGGTTCTGTTGAAAAAAAAAAAAGACTGGGAGGATTCCATCTAGAGGTTATAAATATCAATTTAAAAAAGAAAGGGAAAGAAAGGGGAAAAACAAAGCAAACAAATAAAACAAAACAAAAACAAAAAACAAAAACAATAAAAAAGCACCAAGCTACTCAAAACAACCACCATTATATAATAACCACGAGAATGAAAGAAAATTAAAAAAAATTAAAATTAAGAAAAAAGAAAAATAAAAAAGAGAAAAAATAAATAAAAAGAAGAAAAACCTAAGGAAGGAGGGTTGGTGTGACAAGGTTTTGTGCTTTTTTTTGGCATAAGCACAATAAGTATTGGGGAAATCAGAAAAAGAATTCCTATGGCCTAAGAGATACAGGATTTCTCCACCCTTGAAACATACTGCCATGGGAACAACTACAGTTTCCATACACTCTCATTTTCACACCCAAAGATCTTTTTATGGTGCCAGAAAATTTTCTGTTCAATTGTGAATGATAACATCATGCCTCTGTAGTTGAAGATCTTGGTATTTGCACAGGTCATGGGACAAAGGGATAGAGTCTCTCTTTTCAGTTCTAGAATTTCTTTTCCATCACTGCTGTTATAATCAGTCTTCTGTTAATTAATGGTCTTGGTTTTTGCTCAGATCCCAGGACAAAACCTAGAATGGACTCTTTCATTAAGGTTCCAGTTCTGGGGCCCCGAGAGATAGCACAGCGCGTTTGCCTTGCAAGCAGCCTATCTAGTGGTTGGTTCAAATCCCTGTGTCCCATATGGCCCCCTGTTCCTGCCAGGAGCTATTTATGAGCAAACAGCCAGGAGTAACCCCTGAGCACTACCGGGTGTGACCCAAAAACCCAAAACCAAAAACCAAAAAAAAAAAAAAAAAAAAAAGGTTCCAGTTCTGTTCAGTCACAGCTATCAAAGTTCAATCTCTGGAATTAGAGATCCTGGCTTTTGTACAAATCCTAAGCTGAAACCTAGGCTGGGATCTCTCTTATTAGTCCCACAGTAAGTTCTGCTCCATCTTGGTTGTCAAAGTCAGTCTTCTGTAGTAAGTGATCTTGTTTTTTTCACAGAGCAAAGGAAGATGTGTCTTTTGATTTTATCTTACAGTTAGGTAATGTGATAGGGAAATCTGCTCTTAGGTCAAGTTGTTGCCGTTTCCTTGTTGTCAGGATGTCATATCAAAACTGGTGCAAGTTGGTGCCAGAGTGGTATTAGGAATTTTTCAGGATGAATTTTGCTTCCTGATGCTGTTGCAGGGAACTGTGTCAGTTCTAGATCTGGGATTTAGAGTTCAGGGTTGGACTGTTGCTGTCCGATCACATGGAGTCTAAGTTGGGTCCACATGACAAATGTTCAGGGTGGAAGGTGCCCCTGTATTATTAAATGTATGGGTTCTTATCCCTAGTAGATAAGAGCTTGTTTCTGTGCAAAAGATTTCCCCCTTTTTAAAGTGCCTATGTAAAAGGGAATGGTTCTACCACACTGCTTAGTACTCTAGATTCAAAAATCATGTTTCTCCTAAAAAGCTCCAGCCTCTATATAACCCAAAAACTCTTATTTATCAAAGCCCATCACCATCAGTGAGGAAGAGCCTTGAAAGTATAAAACCCTCCAACACTGATGCACCAGCTCAATGTTTTTTACTTATTTTTACAGTATTTACTTATTCCTCTTTTCTTTCTTATCTTTTGTTTTCCCCTCCTTTCTCTCCCTTTCCGTATATCAGCCAATTACTTATCTTTTCTTAACTCAATTATTTCTTAAGAGTTCAGACCCAGGCTATGAGTGTCAGGCCTCCACCAACAACCTAAAAATAGATCACTAATGTTTGTCTTTACATGGGCATGAGTTTGTAAACAGTGGATTCCTCTCTGATTGCCAGACCTAAAATGTAAACAATCCATGCCCAAGGAGTATATAGCTTCTTTATATATTATCCCACCTCCTCCTCCCTTCAGAAATCCTTCTATCTTCTCGTCCCCCAACCCTGTTTCATTATCCTCCCTTATTTAACTCTCTTTACCCTCTGTTCTTAGCCCAATAAGTACTGAGACCAACCTCTTGCTCCAATAAACCATCACCCAGCTCCCAAAGTGAAAAAACACCCTCTCAGCCCCACATCTGTGCCTTGGCAAGAAACTATAACCAACACTCCTATTGACTCAAGATTTGTGGCCCTTCTTCTCACCCTCCCAAATATGGACTGTTGCATTCTACCGTTTCAGCTCCAGAAGAACTCCCAGCCCAAGGACACTACCTGATTCATTATGGCTGCAAATTACTTCTTAAACTCAACAAGACCATGATGTGTGATGAAAATGTGCCATGGATTTCACCCCCCACAAGAATATCTCAAAAGACTTAGTGGGGAAGCTAAAATATGCTTTATATGTTTAATACCTCTATAATAATTTCTCCTAGTCTGTATATTACCAAATGTAAGGTAGTCTCTCAAACACCTTCTTTTCTATAATTCCTTTCTTATATTCATTTTTATTTATATATTCATAGATTTTTTTTCTCTCTTTAACTTCACCTGTTTTGGCTCTGCTTCTTATGAAAACATACAAGAATAAGTCTTGCATGGGATAAAACTCAGATCAAAATCAGAGCACAAAGAATCTGTAGCCTGACATTCTTACCTCAAAAGCACTAGCAATATAATAGGGCACCATTCCTTTTTGCAAAAGCATACTAAAAAGGGGGGAGGGATTTTATGTATAGAAACAAGCTCTTATGTACTAGAGATAAGAACCCATACATTTCATAATACAAGGGCGCCTCCCACCTTGAACATTTGTCATGTAGACCCAACTTGGAATCCCTATAATCTGACAGTGACCATCCAATCCTGAGACCTAGATCTCAGACATAAAACTGACACTATTACCCGAAACAGCACCAGGAACCAAATTCCCCCTGGGAAATTCCTAATAACCTCTCTAGCACCAATTTGTGCCAGTTTTGATATGACATCCTGACAAAGAGGAAAAGGCAATAACTTGATCTAAGAACAGAACATCCCAAGGTAAAATGATATCAGAAGACACATCGCCCTTTAACCTATGCAAAGACCAAGATTACCAACTACTGAAGACTGACATTGACAGCCAAGAATGTGCAGAACTTACCCTGGGACCAATAAAAAAGACCCTAGCCTATGATTTGGCTAAGGATCTGTACAAAAATCAAGAGATCTGACTGTAACAACTGCGACGGAATAGAACTTCTGGAATCACAATTTTTTTTTGTTTATTTTCGGGCCACACCTTGCGGGGTCCTGCAAGCCCCCCCGGAGGGGCCCGGCCAGCAGGAATCAGTTGAGAGGCTTACGGACGACCGCACCTTTATTTAGCAGGGCTAGAAGCACGACCACACCTGTGAAAAATCTGAGAGAGGTTAGTAATAATGACCTTAGACAATCAGACCGTTCAAAGGTGATTTTATTGGGGTCCTGCATCTCTTATATAGGGAAGGTGAAGGGGGCAGGCAAAAGGTGGTGTCAATCATACTTTTGGCGCGAAAGCCATTTCATTACTCCAAATAAGGTAAGACTACACAACTCAGGCTAGATGAAACAAAGGAAGTAAATCATTCTCCAAATAGGGCAAGTGGGCGGTGGGCTAGGGGGCAGGACAACCTACAAGTCATTTCCAAGAAAACATTTTGTGACCTTCTTAGCTGCATTCCTAACTCTTAACAATTAGGAGGTGGGGGTTAATGTTCTACAGAAATAATCTTAGACAGACAATGTAACATATACCTAATGATAAATGCCTTGTTAATTCAGGAATGTAGTTAAGGGAGTAAAACCTTATTTCTGGGAATGGTACCGGGCTGTGTTTGCTCTTCTCTGGGCCACAGAGTTAATTATCTCCTGCAGCTGCCCATTCTTTCCTGTTAACTCAAGGACTCACAGCAAAACTGCACGTAGGCAGCTTGCAGGTGAAAAGCTGGACTAAGGCAGAAGACAGCAAAATGGCCTCTGACAAGTCACAGTATCCAACAACACCTGTTTGATGCTCAGGGGTTACTCCTGGCTAAGCACTCAGAAATTGCCCCTGGCTTGGGGGGGGACCATATGGGACACCAGAGGATTGAACCACTGTCCTACCTTGGCTAGCACTTGCAAGGCAGACACCTTACCTGTAGAGCCACCTCGCCGGCCCCTGGAATCATAATTTAAAAACTCTATTTCCAGGCTTTGCCCTAGGATCTGTGCAAAAACTGAGATCACCAATTATAAAAGTCTGATTACTACAACAGAGATGTAACAGAACTTCTAGAACTATAAATAAAGATTATTCCTAGGCTTCGTCCTATGACCTGTGTAAATACCAAGATATCGACCCTATTATATCATCCACAACTGAGTGGAAAGATGCCTGGCACCATAAAAACACCTTGGGGAAAGAAAAAGGGGTGTACGTAGCCTATAGTGGTTCTCATTACAGAATGCTTCAAGGGCAGAGAAACCCGAAATCTCTTAGGCCAAGGGAATCCCTTTTTAACTTACTATGCCCTTGTGACATGGAGATTCCTCCAAAAACTGGAAATCAAGCTCCCATACGACCTAGCTATACCACTCTTAGGAATATACCCTAGGAACACAAAAATACAATACAAAAATCCCTTCCTTACACCTATATTCATTGCAGCACTATTTACCATAGCAAGACTCTGGAAACAGCAAGATACCCTTCAACAGATGAATGACTAAAGAAACTGTGGTACATGGAATATTATGCAGCCGTCAGGAGAGATGAAGTCATAAAATTTTCCTATACATGGATGTACACGGAATCTATTATGCTGAGTGAAATAAGTCAGAGAGAGAGAGAGAGAAGACGCAGAATGGTCTCACTCATCTATAGGTTTTAAGAAAAATGAAAGACATTCTTGCAATAATAACTCTCAGACACAAAAGAGAAAAGAGCTGGAAGTTCCAGCTCACATCATGAAGCTCACCACAAACAGGGATGAGTTTAGTTAGAGAAATAACTACGTTTTGAACTATCCTAATAATGAGAATGTACGAGGGAAATAGAAAGCCTGTCTAGAGTACAGGCGGGGGTTGGTTGGGGAGGAGGGAGATTTGGGACATTGGTGATGGGAATGTTGCACTGGTGATGGGTGGTGTTCCTTACATGACTGAAACCCAAACACAATCATGTATGTAATAAAGTTGTTTAAATAAAAAAAATTAAAAAAAGAAAGAAGAAGCACAAACCTTTTGACGTAGTTGCTGGTTGGAATTTTTTGACCGTTTCTTCTTCTTCCTTCCTTTATTTAATTATTTTTTGTCTTTGTTGTTTTGATTTTTTGTTTTGCTTTTTTTTTTGCCTTTTTTAGGTTTTTTTTTTGGTCTTTTTCATAGTTGCTGGCTTTGGTTTTTTGTTTGTTGGTTTTGGGTATTTTTGTTTGTGTTTTTTTTTGTTTCTTTTTGTATTTTTCTTGTTATAGCTTTGTTGTTTTTTGTTTGTTATTGTTTTTTGGTTTTGTTACCATTTTCTTCTCTTTTTCCTTCCCTCTTCTAAATTGATATTTATAACACCTAGAAGGATTCCTCCTAGTGTTTTGTTTTTGTTTGTTTGCTTGTTTTTTTCTTTCTTCTTTTCTTATTCTATATTTCCAGCAGAACCACATTGCTTGAATCATCTTGTTCAGCCTCATAAATTGAGGGGGAAAAAATGAATGGTACCAAGTCTAGATGATTGCATGAACATTTAGTGGAAATAAAAAATGATCAGACCTGAACATCGAAACCCAAAGTCAACGACAATAGAATCTATATCTAATTCTCAGCAAGCTGTACAAGTGGGGACCGGTTATACTAGTATTCTGGGCAGTAAAGGAGGTTGATATGGGATGCATGCTGAGAACTGGGGTAGAGGGAGGACATCACTGGTGGTGGGAAAGCCCTGATTCATTGTCACTAGATACCTTAAATATTACTGGGAAAGATTTGTAATCCTTTAGGCCACAGTAAAAAAAAAAAAAGGAAGAAATAAAGCATATCAGGCAGAAGAAATTAAATTTGATCATAGTTTTGTCAAAACGTTACTGCAGATAGATATTTAAAGATGAAAATTTTTATTTGTGATTTTCAATGTTCTTAAAAATTACTTTTATACAATGACTATATTCAATTATTGAATGAGTATGTTCTGGAGATTTTATGAATTAAGGCTATTCAACTTTAATCTAAATTAACCCTAGCATATGCTGATCAGATATTGTTTTTAAAAGTACTTCTAGCAATACTTTCTTACTTGAATAAATATATGAAAGCTTAATCTCTGATTTCAAATTCATTGCTTATTTACACTCCATAACAAAAAGAGTCAATGTACTAACATTCTGAAAAATAATAGTTTTATAACTAAATTTAGTCCATAGTAATAATTTTCATGGCTTATAGGAACCTATTTTGCTAAATTTCTTTGGTTGTTTTTGTTCTGTTTTTTTTTTTTGGGGGGGGGCCACACAAGGCAGTACATGTAGGGATTACTCCTGACATGCTCTAGGGACTATACAGGATGCCAGAGATCAAACCTGGATCAGCAAAGTGTTTTCATAGAGCTTAGGAACCTGTTTTGCCAATGTACAACGGTTAGAAAAAACAATGACTTCACTGCATCCTTGAGACCACATTTAATATCTTCTAGTGTAGTTCAATTTCTTTTTGGGATTGTCTGGGCCTTTTGTTTACTTATAGAAAATAACTTCATCCCCCTTTACTACCTTATAGATGCTATTTCCAAAAAATGCTACAAATAAACAAATTGAATATCTGAAAAACACCTATAATAATTTTGTTATTAAATTATCTATTTTTTTATTTTTTATTTTTCCATAGAACTAACAATTTTGACATTTGCTTTTTTTTTTAAGTAAAACAAACTAGTTTTTATTTAAGGAAATTTAAGTGTATGGTTCTGTGTATAAAAGAGCAGTCTAAAGAGAGCAGTCTTCTCCAGAACTTTCTCATTTATATTCTGATTGATTTTCTCTCTCTTAATGATTGCTTTTTATTGAATAACTCTTGATTTTTGACATACTGGTTTTATTCCCAAATCTTCTCATATATTTTCTATTTCTGTGTAAAAATATTTGTAAAACCCAGGACATTTAATTCTATATAAACACTGTTTTCCAATTCTATAGCTAAATGCTTATTGACAACATATTTAATTTCAATATTCTCAAAACGTTCCATTTACATTCATTATCACTGTTAAGTTTTAATAAATCAAGTTTATCAAAAATATAAACCATCTCAATGAATGTATCTCTCTGTGCCTAGTTTCTCTGACCAAGATAAAAGACAATATTGCTGCTTGCACCTCTCTCTTTTACCTAAACTCTCCTATAATTCATGAAGAAATTAGTCTGATTTCTAAAATATAACCAAACCATATATATTCTTACAGTCACCATAACTATGTTTATTTTGTGATACAGCTAAAAAATTATTTTATGCACTCTGTTCTACCATGATTGTATTCCTTATGATAGAGGCAATTCTATCATTATAAATAATAATGATATATCTCATTCTCATGCTTAATACTTTATTAATACCTTTGAATTAAATCATGTATTTTGATCACAGCTTACATGATTCTAAATTATGCATACACTATCTGTTTCACCAATATGCTCTCTTTCTACCAGGCTAACTGAGTTTCAGCTCCTCTGGTCTTGTTCATATTTCATAAAAATGCAAGTTTGTATTCAACCTGGAACCTGTGCAGAGACTGATAACAGAATCTCTCAGCACCCATCTTTTATTATTTTTTCTTTCTATAATATAAGCACTTCAATTGAAGTTGTAATATTACTGGTGGTGGCAGATTATATTCTAACTTTATTGAACTGTGACAAAATTCAGTGAAATGTAATGTAAACAGAAGTAACACACCTTACTTTCATGTTGTCTCCATAACAATTGTTATTGGATGACAACTCTTTTGCTCTTTTATCCTGTCATGAAATAGTAAAAGTCTGGAGGAATCTTGGGAGTCTGAGATTTACAAAAATGTACACAAAACACGTATAAAAGATTGGGGAATGGATATGTGATAAATAAGCCATATGCCCTAAATCACTGCACTAGAAATCCACTTCTTTCATTTTTATCTCTAATGGAATAATCCCTATCTAATTTTCTATTCTTCACATGTTTTAAAAAACTCAATTCATTCACCATTGATTAAAGTGGCTTTTATAAATTTATATTTTATTTGAATTAAAGGGAGAGAAATGAATATCATTATCTTATTCACATATAAATATGCTTCATACAGAATATATTACAAAAAGTAACTTGATTATAGAATCATCTTATTTATCTTTCTAATATAGCACGTTATGCTGTAATTTAAACACTGCATAATTTTGGAATTCTTTTTTCCATAATACTCTTGTTATTAGATAATTTCTAAAACAAAGTTATGCTTCATTCTGTCTGTATGTTGCTGGAAATAGTTGCATATTAAGTCATTAACAGTCAAAACAGCTTCAGGATGGTTCATGGAGCCTACTATTTATATTCATGTGGCTTAATAAATATCTATATTATCAGTTGCAATTATATCAATTTTGAATTTACTAAATTCATATACAGAAACAGAAAATTATTACTGAGGATGGTTTATCTTTGAGAAAGTATAGTAACTTCAGAATAAAGTCTATTTTAACTTGGGAACTTTGTAAGGAATTCTTCATTCTGCCAGAGGATGCAGAATAAAATGTTCTATTATCCACTGTCTTACACAAAAAGAATCCACTCACTAAAGAAAACTGATAAATCACTGCAATAGAGCTAGAAATCCTATCACAAATGTTTTAACTCCAATAAAGAAATGAGTAAAAGGCAATGTAGGTTCGATCTTGTTATTTAGTAAATTAGTTGGTAAATATATTTCCAGAAAATAATGGTAAAAGCTAACTCCTCTTTAGAAATCAATGTACCCTCAATGGTGCCTATGAGAAGCATAAACAAAGAATTATTCATCACATTTTTGCTAAAAAGAAGTTTGTAAAATAAATAATTCTTCTCTATTCTGTGTTAGGGGGAAAATATTAGAAATCAAATTGGGATGACTATGCCTAAGAAACCAACATAAACTAAACAATATAATTTTTAAAATAAATTTGATCTTGTGCCATAGTCAACAGTTATTTTTTATACACATATATAGAAATATTTAAGCAGTTCTACAGATTTTTTATACATTTATTATATAATATATTAAGATAACATTTATATAAAGTATAAGTCTGTAAAATGAATAGGGAGGTTATAAGATTTGAAGATTGATAGAACAAATGTAATCACCAATTCATTGTAGTGGGTATATTTAATGGTATATGTTTTGATTAGTTAGCATATGGGAAGCAATAGACTATAGTATTTCTAGGGGTTGCCAGGGATCATCAAGAGGGGTAAAGTATCTAGCTTAGAATCACAGTAATGAGTTTCTGGACCAGATCATTCCAAAGTACTGCAGTATTTTGATGATTTTATTGTCTTAGTAGCTAGCAATGGCTAGTAGACATAAGGCAATTTATTACACAGTAATAAAACAAAATTTAAATGCAAAGTAAGTAGTCTCTCTCTGAATATAATGTAATATATATAAATTATATGTATATATGTTAAAAATCTCTTTGGGGTTGGGGACAGAGCTGTGGCGTGAAGTGGTTAGGCGTCTGCCTTGGGGGCTCTAGCCTAGGATGGACCGTGGTTTGATCCCCCCTGCATGCCATATGGTTTCCCAAGCCAAGAACGATTTCTGAGCACAGAGCCAGGAGTAACCCCTGAACATCACCAGGTGCAGCCCCCAAAATAAACAACAACAACAAAACGTCTTCGGATATTATATACTTAATTAAATTTGCATGAAAAATAAATGAATGGTATATGAGATTTGAATGAATAAAATTAAATATATATAGAACAAACTTTTGTTTCAAGTATCTATTAAATATATTTATGTCTTATTAAACACTTCGTTATCTTTTTAGTTGATCTTTCATTTAGATAACTAAGCCTTATTAAAACATATGATTTTCAGATAATACATATAATTTTTTGTTTCTATAAGAATCATCATTTTAAAATAGTGCTAGTTATTTTTGTAATTGAAATACTCAGACTATAGTGTCAATGTATTTTTGCCTGTACACGGTATCTAGTGGTGTATTTGACTAAAATGATTACAACTGTTTTGCCTATAATACCAGGTATGGAATAATCAAAATACCCTACACTTAAAATTATTTTTTTTTAATTTTTATTTTTAATTATGAGAACAAAGATGCAAAGAAAGAGGACAAGTTAAAGTTACAGTGGAAGGACAATCACACATAACATAATTCTCAGAAGTCCCCTTGCTGATATCTTAATTTTGAAATTTCTGCCAAAGAACATTAAGATAAATAAGACTGAATACATGTACAATTACTTTGTCCCTCAAGTCCCCAGATTGTAACACATTATAATATTTCTTAACAGCACACAAGGCAATCTAAAGCCATAAAACTTATGTAACTCCTTAAACATTACAGGCATAGTATTTTTTTACATTTCCATGTACGTGCATATTAGCTTAAGTTAACATCAAATTTTAAGTGGGTTCTTTTTAAGGGTTAGAGTCAAAGGAGCACAGTAAAAATGGTGTTAGAGTGGCAATTGTTGTTTGCATAGGCCCACCAAAATATGAGGGACATGGAAAGGAATAACCTTGGCCTAAATACAAAGAGACCCGACCCCTGAAGTTTCCTGGCATAAGACCAACTCTAGGCTCCAGGCAAGCTAGATCGTCCAATCCAAGACATTGTCTGTAGTGCCAACACAGTTTTATTTTTCACACAGTCTGTTGTTGGTATGATGTTTCTGTATTAAAGATCCTGGAATCCGCATATCCTACATTGAAATCAGGATATGGAGCGTCCTCTCGTTTCACCTCACAATCAAAGCCAATGCGGGGAGCCCTGTCCTGTAAGCAGGTTGTTGTTGTTGTTAAGTCTTCTCAGTGTTAAGGGAAGTCTCTTTTGAGCAGGTTGATGTCTGAGCAGTGTAGGGTCTTCCAAGGTAGAGGATTGCTTCCAGGTGATGTTATAGACAAGCCTGGATGTTTCGTGGATGGCTTCCCTGGTTCAGGGGTGAATGGAAAAATGCCCTTTCTTCTCAGGTCTGTGCCAGGTCGTTATGTCAATGTTCAGGGACACTTAAAATTCTATGCAGAGAAAAATTTTCCTACAGAAATAAAAAGACATGTTAGAAACTATTTTTGTTTAATTATTTTATTCTGTGCTCTTTGCTAATATTAACCAAAATAACCTTAAACAAGAATAGAAATGTGCAATAACATATTATACAATTTTTTTATAAACATATAAGAAAAAATTCTTTTATATTAAAAATTCTATTAAATAACTGATACTCTCTGCACTTCTTGTCATATGGTACAAGTCCTTGACATTGTTTGCTAAATAGTAAATCTCCAATAAAATATTTGTATTATGATGGATTTTTATATGAATCATAAATAGAGGCAAATATCAAATATATTTTATTGTTTATAGAATTATCAGTTTAATTATAATTATATTTTTTCAATTAAAACATAATTTTATGGTTGACTAAAATTCATTAATATTTTCTTTGATCGGAGCAATAGTACAGCTGGTAGGGCACTTGCCTTGCTCTAGGAAGAGCTGGATTCAATCACTGGCATCCCATATGGCTACACAATTCTCTCTAGAAGAAATTCCTGTGTACAAAATCAGGAATAAGTCTTAAGAATCATGAGGTATGGCCCCAGCCAAAAGATAAAATAATAAATAAATATTTTTTAAATTAACCTCAAGGTAATATAGAGGGGTTGATACAGAGGGTTTGAGTAAATATGATGTTACTGGCATTCATAATCTGTTATGAGTTATGAGTTAAGCAGGTATCTTTTAACAAAAAAAGTGGCAATACATAGTGTATAAAAAGAAAATATGGTTATGGTTCTTTTACCCCTGTGGCTTTTCCCAAAACCCATAGTGTCTTTTCCTAGAAAAATTATCATAACCAAATAAAGTTCTAATTATGACTACAGAAATATGAAGCCATTTCCAGACCTGTGGAAGAGACCCATGCTCCCCTTTTCAAAATGGCACTCCTTGAATTTGTACTATATGAAATTCTTCAATTTTTACTTGGCTTTCAAATTAAACAATCTCACTTTTATCTGTGAATGTAGATTGAATCATTGTTTTTTTTTAAAGAGGAAGCATTTTATTTGTCATCTTATTCTACCCAACTACTATTGATATAACTTGTGTTACACATGCAATTAACCAGTAACTATTTCTGATAATATTATTATTATTATTTAATGAGTGTAGCTATTACATTAAGAATTAAGTCCAACTAAATACCCATATAAGATAGGCTTGACACTTAGCATGATTTTTAGTGAATGTTGTTGATTTTGGCCACACGTTACATTGTCCAAGAATCACTCCTGAAGGGTTCTGGGGACCTTAGGTAGTGACAGAAATCAAACCCAGCTAGGCCACCTGGAAAGCAAGTACCTTACCCACTTCACTATTTCCAACCCAAAATTTAGCATAATTTCTCACATAAAAGTAATAGTTCTTTAATGTGTATAGTAATTTCTATTCAGTTCGTGAATTAATTGAACTCAAATTCTTCTTAGGAAATAATATAAATTATTACCTATTACCCTAAGTGAAAATTCTACAAAAGCCAGAATAGTTTGTTTTTTTATACCCTCAGCATGGTATAATTAACCCCTACATAGTTAACTTTAAACTATGGTGAGTTGTATCTAAAATACTCCAAAAATATTGTGTGCATATATGACATATTGTATTATATAATTATGAACTGTTAAATTAGATATAAATACTAACTGTTTTATTAATATTAATAAATAATAGTTTTGTTATTGTTTTAAATGATAGCATTAATATAAATGAATCTTGATACAATATTTATGTATATATAAAATAATTGGGAGCATTAATGTTATCTAATTGTGTGTAAAATGTGTATTCTTTTGATGATCTCTGTAAAAGTTTTAGCATTGCAAATATAATTTTTACAATTTATCAAGTGTACTTTTCTGTAGAAACATTTATTTCTACAGAAAACTAATTAAATATATGATACTTGAATTCTTTACTCTGATCACTTTTAGATTTATATAAAGTGAACAAAAGTGATGACAATTGGGACAAGAGACAAGGGAAGCATTCATAACTTACTAATTAGATCTGTTGTCAAATTTAGAATAATTGGTGGATTTAGTGTAAATCCCATATCTATCTCTTTTTCTTTGACTTTGCTCTGCACCAGATTGGATTTTCACTGCATAGATAACTATGGAAGAAGAATGTTGTATATAGTGACAACTTTCCTTAGAATTTCATTGTCTATTCAGTTAATAGCTACTATCCTGACAGTAGCTGCTAATTTGTTTTTGATGATCAGGTCTATTTTATAAATATTTTATAAAAATTGTTGTGAAGGCCTGATAGGGAAGTAATGTTAGGACAAGGATTGTGTCTTTGTTTATACCAAAGATGTGGAAAACAGCTTAATAATATGTCCAAAGCAACAGCCTTAACAATTATAAAACATGAGATCTTAGCTATAAACACAGAACTTTAAAACATACCTTGTAAGGATGGCAGGTAGAAGTGGTTGAGGGAGGGAGGTAGTCTGAAAACACATGTGGGATGAAGTTGACACTGGTGATTAAATTGATGTTGAAATATTTTATGCCAAAAGCTTAATTATTAATAACTATAAATCATAATTACTTAGTGAAATAAAACATTTACATAAAATTATTCATCTATAAAGAAAAGTCTATGCTGAACTCCATATTTCAAACAAAAATGGATTCAATAAACTAAGAAAGAATTGAGAATACTCATGTTGGGAGCAAGTTAAAATCTCATTCTTTTTTCTTTGTTTTTAACCTATGTTTGTGTAGGTATAAATCTACTAGTTTTGTTTTCTAATTTTGTAGTAAAGGTTTTTAATTTTGGTAAGGGAATTATTAGAAATGTTATTTGACACAGTTGGATTTGACAGTGTGTGCCTCAAAGAAATGTTGCTTTTCACTTTGAGATGGTAGTAAATCACTACCTATAATTTGAACTTTAATAAAAGTAAATATTCATTTATTTGAACATAGTAGTTATATTATGTACCTATATTTAAAATTGAATATATTTCCTGATAATATTCTTAATTTATATATGTACATATGTAATATAATAATGTATATGTAATTATTATATCTATGTAATTGACAATTTATCAAGGTACATTTGGCAATTATTCTTGTAATTTTTTCACATTGTATATTTTATCCATCATTTTAACTCTTATACCTTTACAATCTTTTATTGTTATCTTGTTTATGTGCTGCCGAAGCAAGCACTTTTATTGTTATTTTGTACTTCATTATCTTTATGTAATCACATGTCTGTTCAAAATTTTAGATTCTTTAAAGTCCTCAAAAGGCAAATTTGACATCTACCATTTTGCTTAAGCTACATAGTGACCATGAAACACCTCACTTGACATAGAACTTCTAACAAGATGAATCTTGCCCTTTGTAATAACTGTAGTAGCTCTGCTGATTTTCTCTTGATAAGTAATTATGAGCAAGTCTCAACATAACCTAAATAGTAAAATTGAGCCTTATTTTAGACAAAATCGCTTATTAAAAATTACAGGTCACAGAAGATTTCTGGAACTAGGGAGAGGGGGAGAGAGAGAGAGAGAGAGAGAGAGAGAGAGAGAGAGAGAGAGAGAGAGAGAGAGAGAGAGAGGGAGGGAGGGAGGGAGGGAGGGAGGGAGGGAGGGAGAGAGAGAGGGAGGGAGGGAAGAAGAGAGGGAGGGAGGGAGGGAGGGAGGGAGGGAGGGAGGGAGGGAGAGAATCAGAATTGCTGTGACTGATATGGGACCGTAGGTATCTTGAGAAACATACCACATTTAGATGAATGAGCTATGTCAGATAAAAGCCAAACTGTGGTAGGATACTAAGTTTACTTCTTTACTAACATAATAAGAGGAGCCAGAGCAATAGCACAGCTGCAGGCAATTGCCTTGATGCAGTTGCATGCAGGAACTGAGGAGGGTTCGATTCCCAACATCCCATATGGACTCTGAGCCTGCCAGGAGAGATTTCTGAGCACAGAACCGGGAGTAACCACTGAAAGCCTCTGGGTGTGTCCCAAAATAAACAAACAAAAAACATAATAAGAAAGGCATTAAGAAATATAGCACACCTTATTTTCTGTGAACCATACTAGAAGGTAAAAAAGAAAGGCATTAAGAAATATAGCACACAAATATAGCACACCCTATTTTCTGTGAACCATACTAGAAGGTAAAAATAATTAGCAAAAGTCTATAATTCTAATGCTCTGAGTTTATTCTGGCCTTTTATGCTTAGACAACATTTTTTATCTTAGATTCAATACCTGACGCTTCCTTTCCTCTCCTAAGGAAAGCGGCTTACTATTTTGTGAGCCACTTGAAAGTATAAGAATTTGTTAGTTTTTGTATTTGTTTTGATTGCTTGTTTGTTTGTGGGCCACACCCAGTGATGCTCAGGGGTAACTTTGTCCTGGGTCAGCAGCATGCAAGGCAAAAGCCTTACTGTTTGCGCCACCACTCAGGGCCCAAAGTAAGAACTTATTTTAACCTCATTTATCAATAACACCTGGGATTACTTTTTAAGGAATCAGAAGGCCTTTGTTTTTGTGTTGTACCTACTGCCATTTGTCACTTGGGCTGTATTTTAACTTCAAATTGTCTAATTTGCACATTCCTCTACAGATTCGGTGCTATCAGGGAGTCTGTAACATTTAGGTGTTGAGTTTCTGAAAATCTCAAATAAAATAAATCACAACTTCCTATGCAACAGAAACATATAATTAGTTGAGCATTTCTAGTAATATTAATATTGGTAGCAACAGTGCATTGTAAGAATAGAAATTCCTTTCTGACTTAACATCTAAACTTCTTAGCATCTAAAATTTGGCAGGTATAGCATCAATATATTATACACTTACACCACTTACTCAGTTTATATCTCTATGTCCTGAATATAGTCTCTCAGTATTTATTACCTTTAAAAATAAATAGTAAATAAATTGTGTGTATTAAAAATAGGTAAGTTTAGGGGCCGGAGCAATAGCACAGTGGTATGAGTCTAACACATGAGGGACCTCAGTTCGAATCCTAACATCCTATATGGTATCCGAAGCCTGCCAGGAGTGACTTTTGAGTGCAGAGCCAGGAGTAACTCCTGAGCACTGCTGGGTATGACCCAAAAACAAAACAAAAAACAACAAAAAATTAAAAATAGGTAAGTTTGTAGTTTGGCGATCAAACTATTAATTCACAATAGCAATACTGATGGTGTCACAGGAAATGCATTGCCAGAGAATACTGTTTTCTGTGATGATAGCTTTGAGCAATACACTTGTTTGAAGAGAAAAGTTTTTTTTTTTTAATTTTTTTTTGTTTGTTTTTGGGTCACACTTGGCGATGCTCAGGGGCTACTCCTGGCTCTAGGCTCAGAAATCACCCGTGGCAGGCACAGGGGACCATATGGGATGCCAGGATTTGAACTACCATCCTTCAGCATGAAAGACAAACGCCTTACCTCCATGCTATCTCTCCAGCCCCTGAAGAGAAAAGTTTAAGGTATGAATACAAATACATTTGTGACCAGGTAAAAATGCTGGACTGTTGTGGAATAGTCCTGGAGAAAGTCTGGAAAGAGTAGTATTTGTAGAGTTAAGCACATATATTAATAGTATTTGAATTTTTTTCTAATACTCTCTAAATAACTCTAAAAATGTTCAGAAAGTTTTCTACAAAAAAGCAACTTCAAGTTACATAATCTAAGACCATGATCCCTGTGAATTCTTTGTTGGTATGCATTAATATCCACATAGTACATATCAAGTGGCACTCAGGTACTTTGACAATTATCGTGTTGAGATTGAGAAGCAAATTATGTACTTCTTGGATGCTACTTTGATGCTGGTAGTTGACTATCTGTCCTAATCTTCACAGGCCCTTCCAAGGAAACTTAATGAATTTTCCTATACATAATGATTATGGAAGTTATTATGCTGATTGAAATAAGAGGGAGAGAGAAACACACAGAATGGGTTTTAAGAAAAATTAAAGACATTATTGTAATAATACTTAGAAAAAATAGAGATGAAAGCTGGAAGGACAAGCCCACGATATGAAGCTTACCACATGGAGGGGTGAGTGCAGTTAGAGAAATAACTACACTAACAACTATTGTGACAAGGTAATGAGTGAGAGAAGTAGATTGTCTCAAATACAGACAGGGTGGAGGAAGATATAGATGGAGGACATTGGTGATGGGATGGTCGCAAGGGTGAAGGGGGGTGTTCTCTTTATTACTGAAACCCAACTACAATCATGTTTGTAATTCTGGTTCTTAAGTAAAGATATTTTTATTAAAATGATAAAGATATGAATGTATTTCCTTCCCCCACAAAAAGAAGAAAAAGGTAGACTGACATATTGAGGCTATTAACTCTTCTCCATGCATGTAAGTCACTTAAAAAGACTGTTATTCCTTCAGTTCATTGACTCTAGGAGGCATTTTCTAATTTAGCAGTTACCCACCTGGATAACCAAAGGGCATGCTCAGGAGTATGGAGTATTGAGCTACATAATTCAACAAAAATAGAAAACTTAAGTAAATTGTCACTAAAATAACAATCAATGAAAATAAACTTGGTTAAAAAATAATTTCAGCTTTCTCCCATTTAAGACATTTCTTAAAAATTTCCATTATGTTTCTGAGAAGACCCCAATAAATGTTAGGTATTAGTTTTAAAGAGAATATACAATATAATTTATTTATTTATGTTTTACTTTTCATACTTCCTTGTCTCTGCTCAATCATTTGTTGCATTTCCTAAAATGTGAAGACTTTATGCTTCTTGTTCTTCTATCACTCTTTATTTTTCACACACACACACACACACACACACACACACACACACACACACACACACACAAACACACTATTTCCACTTCATTGTGGTTTAACAATAATTGAATAATTGTATATGATCTTGAAAAGTAGTAAATCAGGCAGTTTTATTAGCCAGTATAAATTGCAGACAAGCTTACAAAGGATACATGTTTGTAAAGAAATTTCAAAGGTCATAGAATCAAGATGTCCTAGGACCACAAAAATGCAATACAGTAATGCCCTCTGCACTCCTATTTTCATAGCTGCATAATGTACAATAACCAGAATCTGAAAACAACCCGAATGTGCAACAAGAGATAAGTGAGACTCAGGGGTCTCAAACTCAAAGCCCAGGGGCCGCAAACAGTCCTCCATATAACATTTTGTGGCCCTGCCCTAGAGGAACCTTTATTTTTGTTTTGTTTTAGTTGTTTGGGTCACACCTCTCAATGTTCAAGGCTTACTACTGACTTTGCACTCAAGGATCACCCCGACTTTGCCTCCTGCAGCCCCCAGGTAAATTGAGCTTGAGACCCCTGAAGAAACTGTGGTAAATTTACACAATGGAATAGTATGTAGCTGTTAGAAAATATTAAATCACAAAAATTTGCTTATACATGGATGGATATGGAGACTATTATGTTGAATTAAATAAATCAAAAAGAGATAAACACAGAATGTCTCATTCATATGAGATTTAAGGAAATAAAAGACAGTACAATAATAATAATAATATCCAGAGACAATAGAGATAAGGCTGGAAGAACCAGCCCATGATAAGAACCTTATCACAAAGAGTACTAAGTGCAGTTAGAGAAATAACTACACTAACAACTACCATGAAAATCATAGAGAAAAAAAAATGCAATGCCTGTATCAAAGACAGGCAGGAAATGGGGGAGAAAGAAATGGGGGACAATGGTGGCAAGAAAGTTACACTAATAAAAGGGGGTGTGAATTTTATGGCTGAAACCCAATATGGACATGTTTCTAACCATGGTGTTTAAATAAATTATATATTAAAAAAGAAGAATGAACATCTCTTTATTATTCAAAAAAATAAAATAAATGCTTAGAATTTGAAGACACAACCTATAGCCTGAAAAGGAGTAATTTGCTGCCAATTCAGGACAAAAGGCAAATTCTGTCAGGAGAAAATTTAAGGCCAGGCATAATTTATTGATAAGATCAGAAAGACAAAAGAGTGTAAAGCAACTCCTGAAGCTAAAACCCTTGCCTTTGACAACTTCTTAGTGACTATCTTCTGCCCTAACTGAGAATGTGTTTTTACTACAAACAAAACAAAAACAAACAGCAAACCTTCAGTGTGGAAACATATAAAACCAGCTTCCTAAAGCAGTCCTTGACACTTCACAGCAATTACACTGCCTACTCTGAGTGCAAAACTCTTTCCCTTTTCTTTAATCCATTAGCAATGCTAGAATTATTCAAGTATCCCAACTTGGAGTGTAACATTCTTTTACTTTACAGGAACTCCAATTCTCTTTAACCCATTCACCATTCACACATTCTCCATGTAAAATTGTTGTATCTCACTGTATCACTGTAATCCCTGGGCATTTTTATTCTGTGATGAAAAGACAAGGTCTTGAACTCAAATGTAGAACTAACAGAATCTTTAACCAGTATACATATATACATCTGGGAGCACTCACCAGACTATAACATTATTGCATAAAATGTTTCTTCTCTATGTTTTCCTAAAAGTATTTTATTGTAAATACTTTCAAACATTTTAAGTTGGAAATGTATGTAAATAAAAGCATGAGCTGAAAAAAGCTTTTTTGAATTTTTATCCATTTCTGATATACTTATACCAACATATTTGCTGTTTCAAGGTTTGATGGATCTCAATATGAAAAATGACTTCAAAAAGTCATTTCAGTAAAAGGATGCTTTTACTATACAGATTTTTTTTCTGAAGTAGTTATAAGAAGAAAGATACAGTTGCATGATGGAGGAGTAGGCTAATTTTTATTCTTAGTGAGTTTAGCATTCTCATTAGAATTAAATGAATATTAAAGATGAAACCTTAGGTCTTAAACTTGCATGAAACAAGTTGACTTGTGCATTGCTCTGTTGTAATACAATTATGCAATTATACAAATATACATTTTTTATCAAATTGTTTTACACAATACATTGACATTAGCCTTGACAATTCAACACCTGCTTTTTCCAAGAATTGTTACCTATTGTTCAAAATATGTAACTTCATTCAAATTCAAAAAATATTTTACTGTTTCAAATTATCATGTATACCTTAAAATACACTCTAAGCTCTTTTACATTTAACAAACTCTAGAAAATACTGCTTATTATGTACTAAATTATTTTAATAATAATTATTACAGGAAGAGTAATAATTGGAAATACGTGTTGTTTTTCTTTTTTCGCCTTTTTTCTTGATCTGTTGCTGTGGTGGGAGAAGGCTTGCACACTAACTGTGATTGGTGCTTACTTCTGGCTCCCTGCTCAGGATCAATACTAGAAATATTCAGAGGACCATATGTGGTACTGAGATCAAAGAAGGGTTGGTAGCATATAAAATAAGTCTCTCAGTTTTATACTATCTTGACACACTCAGTGTGTTTTTATTTTAATTCTTTTTTATATTTTCCTAAACATGATTAAAATGTTCATGTAAGAATGTATTTTATGTTAATATCATTAATGCCTATAAATAAGTAGAATATAAATGTATTCATATTTTGTATTTAAAGTATATTAATGACAGTTTTATTACTATTACAGGTTTTTTTTTTTACTGATATGAAGTATCTGTCATGTTCTTTCCTTCAATCTTTATTTTCCTGAACTGTGCAAGAAAACACTAATTTTACCCAATCCAATATGAGAGCTACATAGGTTTATTGTACAAATCCTTGAATAGACTATGAAAATATATACATATTTAAAATAAAGATTGTGCTTCTCAAGATTATTAAAATATACTCAGTATTCTGTAACAAATTTTGAACTCCTGCACTTCTGACCTGTTGAAAAGTGTGACATGTATCTGTCCTCAGAGAAAGTGATGTGTAATCTGAATTACTAACACAGTGCCAAAAACCGAATATTTATTTTGGTATCCTGGGATAGTTTCATGTCTTTTACAGCAAAGCAATACGTTTACATTGATTATCAAACATAAGCTGTACTTATGTTATAGCTTCAAGATTGTCAACTATCATATACAAACAGGAAGTCAGTCAGCTGTTGTCATTTCAGGATTTTTAATATAAATGACTCTGAGAAATAGGCCAAGTTATTATATATGACTTAGGGCTGGAGTGATAGCACAGAGAGTAGGATGATAGCCTTGCATGCAGCTAACCCAGGTTCAATCCTCAGCATCCCACTCTCTCCCAAACACCCAAGTCTGCCACGGGTAATTTCAGAGTACAGAGCCAAGAGTAATCCTTGGTGCTGCTGGGTGTGTGGATTTATATGTACATATATATATATATATATATATATATATTAAACAACATGTAATTATGGATGTTGGGGTAAATAATAAATATAAAAAAACTCTGATTGGTATATTTTCATGCAGACTTGGAGATACATGGTTGTTTAACTACATTATGTTAATATTTTATAAAAAACAAAACTTTTCCCTGGGAATCATTAACATCTGATGTCAGTCCAAAGAATTAGAGGGATAATACTCCCATGTCTCATGGCTATACACTTCTTTTAATTTATTTTCCCAATATTATTTTTGGGTTACAACCAGTGGTGTTCAGGGATTACTTTTGGCTCACACTCATTCCTGACAGGCTCAAGGGACAATATGGGATACTGAGAATTGAACCCAAGTCTGCTGCTTGAAGGCAAAAGCCCTACCTACTGTGCTATTGATCCTGCCCTTTCCCAAGATTCTTTTATAAAATACTAACGCTTACCTAGAATTAAGATTGGAGTTTTGAGGACAAGAAAACCAAAAACTTCTTAGGTTGCTACAATTTGAATACCCCCACCCCCAATCAATCCTTATTTATCAAGTAATAAACTTCCTGCACTGGGATTTGGAGCAGTAAAGAAAAATAATTTCCAACTAGGAGTTTCAAGAATTGTTTAACCTACAGATTCTTTTATTTTGAATTTGCATCATTTCATGTCAAATAAAACTAAAATTAGTAAATAGCAAAAAGCTTGGAATTTTTTCCAGATTTGTGAAGTATCATTTCCTTTTATTTTATTACATTCCATAAATATCCCCCTGCAAATTCCATTTTGGCCTCCTTGAGTTCTGGTTAGTGTTTCTACAGTCAAGCAATTCTGTCAGTTATTGTTTGGTTTCTACTTTATAACGTTAAATCCAGTGAACTATCTTCAGGAAGTAATGAGAGAAATTTAAGGAATCACTGCTTGTTTCCCTTTACTCAGATCATATTCTTTACTACTTGATAATAATAAACATGTTTATATGCATGTTTATGTATATTGTACTTTAGATTTTCTTTTAAATTTGTTTTTTAAGAGGGTGGGGAAAACCTCACAGTGGTTATAACGTATTCCTGCATTCCTGCTTTTGTGCTCAGGAATCACTACTGGTGCTACTCAGGAATATATACATATACATATATAAATACATATATATATAATTATATGTATATGTATATATGTATATGTATATATATGTGTGTATATGTATATGTAGATAGATAGATAGATAGATAGATAGATAGATAGATAGATAGATAGATAGATAGATAGATAGATAGATGGTGCTCAGGATCACACCCCATAGAGCTGTGTGCAAATTAAGAGCCCTGTACACTTTATAATTTCTCATTTCTCTGATCCTCTTGTTTCTCTTTCCTCCCTCCTCTTTTTTGGTTCCTCCTTGTCTTGGTCCTCTCTCCCTTCTTTCCTTATTTTCTTCCTTCTTTCCTTCTTTCCTTCCTTCCTACTTTCCTTCCTTCCTTGCTTGCTTCCTTCATCCCTCCCTCCCTCCCTTTCTTCCTTCTTCCCTTTCTCCCTCCCTATTTCCTCCCTCTTCCTTCCTCCTTCCCTCCCTTTTTTCCTCTCCCTCCCTCCCTCCCTCCCTCCCTGCTGCCTCTCTTCCTTCCTTCCTTCCTTCCTTCCTTCCTTCCTTCCTTCCTTCCTTCCTTCCTTCCTTCCTTCCTTCCTTCCTTCCTTCCTTCCTTCCTTCCTTCCTTCCTTCCTTCCTTCCTTCTTTCCTTCCTTCCTTCCTCCCTCCCTCCCTTCCCCACTTCCTTTCTCATTCCTTACATGTAACAGAGAAAAGCTAAAACTTATCCAAGTTAACCAAAACAGAAATTCAATATTTCATTTAATTACAGATAAATGCCCTTGCATAATATTCACATTTTGCACTCTATGAATAAAAATAATTAATATAATATTCTCATTTTCATTCTATCTATCATTTCCAAAGTCTGAATTTTTATTATAGGAAGAATATTTAAGACTTGTAGTTGCAGTACATTACCTAATATATCAACACTTAACTCTTTTTTTTAACACTCATCTCTTATATTTTAATAGTAAACATTAACTTTTTTCATGACAGTAAATTGTCATAGAAAAGTAGAAACCTTCAGCTTTTTGTATTTGTATGATTATAATTTTTCTTCACTGTAACATTAATTATTTTATATTCACTAATATATATCATTTAGCTTATAATTGGAAATGATCAGTTAACTTGGAATATTTACTATTTAAGTTGAGCATAAACTGTATTTTATAAAAGTAATTTTTCTGAGCAACTGACCCACGTTTTAGTTAAGGATTGTTCTTGATGGTACATTAAAAGAAATATCTAAGATAGGCATAATGTTTTTCATAATGATAATGGTTCTTATTAATAAGTGACTGTATAAATGCAAATAGAGAAATATGTAAGAAATATTGTAAAATATTTTGTAAATATATTGTAAATATATTATAAAATATTGTAAAAATTGTAAGGTACTTGATTTATAAAGTTACCATAGTTAAGTTTCAGGCATGCAATATCCAGGCAATAATATTACCACTTTGGCCAAATTCTCTCCACGAATCTCCCAGATTTCCTCCCACCCTCCCCTCACCTGCCCATTGACAGTGCACATTTAAGCTTAGTTATTAAAGTTTGGACCTAATGCTTTCCATTTTGTTGGTTCTGTGGTTTTGTTATATAGATATAACACATTTTTACATCACAAATGTGTCCATGGACCCTGCACCCTGCTCTGTTATCTTTCATCTGCTTCTTTTTACATTATTTTTAGTTACATTTTTTTAACTTTTTACAATTTATAAATGTTTTTATAACACTTGTATTGTATAACAAGTTGTACAATAACATTAGTTGTTTCATACAGTAAATGTTCAAGTACCAATACCAACACAAGTGTGACCTTCCCTCCTCCTGTGTCACCTGTTTCTCTCCCACCATGATCTCTTGTAGGCACAAACTCATGTACTTTATATTGTTTGTTACAACACAAAAACATTGGAATTCTCAAAATTAGATCAATAATCATCAATTTATTATAATTTTTATTTCTCAATGGTTTTACTAAAATATGTATCTAAGGGTCCACTGGGCTGTGGGTGGTGCAAGTTGGGCTTTCTCTGTTACTGCTTAGAGTCAATAAGCTTGTGGGTCTTCTATGTAACATATTTGCTATGAGTTTACTGGGCTGACAATACGATAACATTTTTAGATTTTTGACTACTTGGTCCAGAATCTTTTGGCCTGGGACAACTTGGGCGTCTTAGCAATTTTATAAGGCTAAGTTGTGGAGATGCATTGGTGGCATTAAGTGAGGTGGTAGCTGCTGTGGCTTTAAGCAGAAAGAAGAATCTGTCACTACCCATCCTAAGAGGGCCCCAGAATTTTCACCCTAGAGTATACCTGAAAAAAGAGACAGTGATTTGACTTTTCAATTTTCTTTGTATCTTAATAGAGTAACTGGAACATTTTTCTGCTAGGTTAATGGTGAGTATGGGCAGAGAATGCTAAATTTTTCAGGCGGCTTAGTGGTCGGGGAGATGGGAGGACTTGGCATACCCCTCTTTTTTCTTTCTAATTTTCCTCAATTACAGAATTTATAATCGTTTTATGACAAAAAGTTGTAGTCTACTTAAAATAGAAGAATGTATTATTATCAAAACATTGTAAATTACTAGCTTATGCTCAACAAAACTGTCACGCTCCTTAATTACAGTTCATAATAAGACAGACTATACTCTCCAATGAGATAATTAATAAAATTAGATGTTTCTTAGAAAAATATATCAAAATATTACTGTTTTAGATTTCTTGAATGTCAAAAAATTTCTGTAAAAAACTTGAAATTGTCAAAGTGAAGTACTACTATTTATTCAATAGAAAATGTAATCTTTGTTTCATAGAATAAGTGTCAGTATTCAGAAATATGCATTATTAAGTTAATAATACTGATTAATTCAATGTAATACACAGGTGGAAAAATTAGTATAGTAACTACAGTGAGACAATGGATTCAATAGTAATGCACACCATGACACTGCAATAAAAATTAATATTAAATCAGACTGTTGTTTAATATAACTTTTAATAATATAGTAAGTAATTTTTATTGTATTCAGATTTTCATCAAATGTCTTTAAAGATGCTGAAAATGTTGGGTTGATAATATATTTTTAGATAATGATAGATATAACTCTCAAAAATATTGAAATAATTTCTACCCTTCTTTCAAAATATATAAGTAGCCAAAATAAGCTATATTTTATTTATTTAAAATAGCATTTTCAGTAAGTGGAATGTAAAAATCAAATCATGATAATCTAGGAATTGCTTATTGGCTCAAAAAATGGACAATGACACATAGTTCTTAATATTTGCTTCTTTTTTTAATATAATTATCATTTATAAGCGTGCTATATGTTTAAAAGGGATGAACTTGTACTTTATTTGCATTCTCAGATTTAATTTACTGTATAGCCACAATGCAGGTATAACCCTCAAAGTGTTCTTTTGGTCATTCTGTAATACAAGAGATCATACAGTATCCACATTGTTGTATTAAATAATTAGCGATGGAGCTGGATGGCGATGGATGGAGGTGGATTTCTCTCCATGCCATTCCAGTCCACGTGGCTTTGCAACCTCCATGCAGTTGGCGAGTCCCAGGCCCAGGTGAAATCACTCACTCACAGTCAGGCGTCAGGAAGCAACTTTATTCAAGCCCTAGCCACCACATGTGTGTGGCCTATTCATAACCTTTCAAGCACAGCCATATTTTGCTAGCCCTGTATCTTATTTCCTGTTAGCCATCTTCCCTTTGGGCTCCATGCTGGTCAAAGACCAGAACACAGAAACCCAGAAGCCAGAGCGCACAGCAGCGCAGAAAGGGCAAAAAGCCAAAAGGCCGAATTCCCTTGGTCCAAGCCTTATCTACCTTTTCCCAGACCCCTCCCAGGAATGGGAGGGGCTCGCAGGTAAAGTTACACCTACTATCCGGTTCCCAAGACCCCTCCCAGAAATGGGTGGGTCTAGGGTTTTAAATAGGTACACCCACACCACATAACCGAAGTATTTGATAAGTATTGTAATAATATAATAATAAGCATTTTATTACTAGAATAAAGTGCTTAGTGAGGAATTAGAAATTTAGTGATTGTTTAAAGTATAGTAGGGTTGTTTATATTAAAGTATTTTTTTTCTTCCATGTAAGATTCACTAGAATTATTATTTAAGATTGGTATATTTCAGGTGTCTTTTGTTCATTAATTTAATGATAAATTAT